>NC_137808.1:13694800-13779800 GCF_963383645.1 Muscardinus avellanarius | reverse complement strand
GACCCGCGCCATTCCTCCAAACACTGAATGTAACTGTCTCTTGTGTTCCCTCGGGTCCCTTCATCAGAAAAAAACAATAAAAGTCTAACAGTGGAAACATCTTCTCCCTCTTCCTCCTCCCGCAGAGAAAGAGCGGTAGAAAGAGATGGCTAAAAATATTTCTGGTAAAAGATAAAAATGTGGAGATGCAAAGATGTCTTCCCTGGCCCAGCCTTCCCTCCTTTCTGTCACACCTCCAGTCTTTCCGCTGTTTATCGATAGAGTCCCCCGGGCCTAGGATCACCCAGATGGCTGGCGTTCACCCGGAGTGGCCCGCAGTTCGTGACGCCTGCCGTGTGGATAATCGATAACCCCCAGTGAAGAGTCATCGTGATTCTAAACCTCCACGCCGCCCGGTGATCCCGTCTCACTGATATGAAATTTGCCTAGCGCTTCCTGGACGTTGGTGGGCGGCCATGGTCCCTGCTGCCGGCCCGCCCGGCCTTTCTGACCGGTCTCTTCTCCCGAGCCATGAGGAGTTCATTCCCCAAAGTAGTTACTGACTTTTTATCTCCGATGCTGCTGATATTTGAAGTGTGCCCGATACTTAGTGATGGGCATGGCTTTTAGGTCTTTATATTCAAAGATAAGTTTTGTTCTGTATTTTCAAAAGGTGTAGGATTTCTTTTTTTTTTTTTTTTTTTTTTTACTACTGAGAATTGAACTCAGGGGCCTTCTACCTCTGAGCTACACCCCCCAGCCCTATTTTAATTTTTATTTTGAAACAAGGTCTCGCTACAAGTGGGTCTCGCTAAGTTGCTGAGGCTGGCCTTGAACCTGTGTTCCTCCTGTCTCAGCCTCCCAAATACAGCCTCTCAGTTCCAGGCATGAACCACTATACCAAGCTCCTCTTGATTTTAGGAGAGAATTGTTCGTTTAACAAATATTTGTTTGGAATTCATATAAAAGTTCACTGCAGGTAACAAATCAAACTGAAAACTTGCAGATATTTTTTGATTCCATAACTTGACGATGCCGACTTGATTGACTATTTTTTTCTTGTTGAGTTAATCGCATAATTACCAACCAGAAGATTATTTTATGCAAGAAAATTGTTCCACAAATTAGGTCACTGTCACTTATCATTACTATTTCTTTTCAAAACATATCAACTCTCACGATCTGTTAACGCCCGCCTCAGTGTATATCATTTGAGTTCACTCAGACGAACATTATGAGTAATTGCAGGGGCCCAATCAGGGAAAATAATTAAAAATTCATTGTAAAGTACAGCCGTGAATGTCTGCAGTGATGCATGCCATTTAACGATAACAAAAAAAAAATAATTTTATTTTTGGTCCTGGGGATTGAATCCAGGGACATTCTGCCTGTAAGCTATACTTCCAGTGTATCTATCTATCTATCTTTCTTTCTTTATATCTATCTATCTATCTATCTATCTATCTATCTATCTATCTATCTATCTTTATTTGGAAGCCAGGTCTCCCTAAGTTGCTCAGGCTGGCCTTGAACCCGCCATCATCCTGTCTCAGCCTCCCAAATACCAGGATTACAGGTAGGTGCCACCGTGACTGGTAAAATGCTAATTGTTTTAGAGTTCCCGCAGAAGCGGGGCAGAGGTTTATTTGGGGTCGTGGGTGTGTGACAGGCACATCGTATTAACATTTTCCTGTCACGATCTCCCTCCTTGGGATCCTATCTTCATAGCTGAATGAGGAAGTAAGGTGTTTGGCTGGGAGTTACTTCTTTCTTTTTTTTTTAAAATTTTTTGGTGGTACTGGGGTTCCTGGAAGCCCTTCTACCTCTGGGCTACACTCCCAGACACCTATTTTTTTTTTATATTTTTATTTGGAAACAGGGTCTCTTAAGCCAGTGCGGCTGGCTTCGAACCTGCGCGATCCTCCCGTCTCCGCCTCCCAAGCTTGGGGATGACAAGCGTGCACCACCGCGCCCGGCTTCTTTCTCTTTTCTTTATGCCTTTCTTTGGTGCATTAAAAAAATACAACTCTTCGTTTTCTGAGACTGGCAAACCTCGCTCGTCATAACATGCTGGAGTCCCTCCATTTTGCTGCGATGGCAGGTGCTGGGCCTCGTTCACAGCTGAGTACAACTCCACCGTGTGTATGGACCACAGTTTTGTGATCCAGTCATCTTGTTGGGCAGGCTCCATAATTTGGCTGTTGGAAACTATGCTGCTATGAACATAGATATGCAGGTATTACTACAATATTCTGATTTTAAGCCCCTTACAAAGATGCCCAGGAGAAGTATTACTGGGTCCCATGGCAGTTCCATGCCAGATCTTCTGAGAAACCTGCACACGGACCTCCATATCGGCTGTCCTGGTGTGCAGTCCCACCGACAGTGGATTAGAGTTCCTTATTCCTCCTCACCCTTGACATTTCTTATTGTTCGCGTCTACCCTACGGCCCTTATCTTGCCACCTTTCCAACTCTATCAAGTACATAATCTGAGGCAATCGGTTGTGAAGGAGGAGGAGCCGACAGATTAGAGGCCAGCCTCAGAAACTTACTGAGGACCTGTCGGGAGGCTGAGACCTGGAGGATCACGGTTCGCGGACAGCCTCAGCTACTTAGTGAGGCCCTCTGCAACTCAGTGAGACCCGGTTTCAAGATAAAGAATAAAAAATAGGGCAGGGGGTGTAGCTCAGAGGTTGAATGCCCCTGGGTTCCATCCCCAAACCTGCAAAAAAAAAAAATAATAATAATTAAAAAAATAAAAACAAATTTAAAAAATAGGGTTGGGGGTTTAGCTCAGAGGTAGAATGCCTTTGGGTTTAATTTCCAGCACTCCAAATAAATATAGGTAGGTACATGATAGATAGATGGGTCAATAGATAAAATAGAGATTAAATTCCTGCCCTCAGTTTTGGTTTCTGGGTTGAATGGAGAAAAGAGAAATGGGTTGAAATCTACAAACAATGAGCCTCACGTTACTGAGGTGAATCTGAGAAATGTTGAAGCGAATTTTCTATTAATTTTAAGGCTTTTGTGGTCCTGAGAAGGCACATATAATCAGAGTATAGCGGTCAAGGGACAGTGAATCTGGAACACGTCACCAGAACCAAAAAAAGATAATCTGGGAAGATACATTAAAAAAAAAAAAGACATGTTGCATCTAAATGATTATTTTAAAACCACTGTGAAGATAGACACATTATGTAGCCGTGGTGAACGAATAATTAGGAAAATTTCAACCCCTAGGAAACACAAGAACATACAGGTATATCCCTTGTTGTTAATTAATAAATGTATGTAAGAAGAGTATAAAATGCATTGTGAGTTTGGTACACAAAGAATACTTACTTAAATCCTCTGGGGGCTGAACATATACAGTGTTTTTTAAAAGTCCCTTTTATAAAAAAAAAATAAGATCCCCCAAATAAACATGTTTTAACATGTTAAACAAGTCATTACTGCTTATTTCAAATCATAAAAATATAAAATGCACGGAGCTCGCCGGCGATGGCCTAGATTGCATAATCCTACAAAAGACATTAACAGAAGCTCTAAAAATCTAATTAAATTTTAGAGTGCTAGTACCGTTGCCATAAGGCCCATGTAAGCCATTATCTATATTAATAAAAATTAAATTCAGCCTCTCCCCGTATCTGGATCATAATATACCTGGTTTCAAGGTCATTCCAATTTCCTTACTTAAGGATATTTCTTCTCCGGTCTCCTAAATGAAATTGAT
The DNA here is from genome assembly GCF_963383645.1 of Muscardinus avellanarius. NCBI lineage: Eukaryota > Metazoa > Chordata > Mammalia > Rodentia > Gliridae > Muscardinus > Muscardinus avellanarius. Next base: position 13,776,083 of record NC_137808.1, on the reverse strand, counting down.
TAATCACAAACGGGGGGATACCAAACCCTGTCTCCCCTGTCTCTGTGTTCTTTCTGGCCACGGAGAAAGGCCTGAATACATTAAAGAAAAAGCAACTGGGAACATTAATAAAAAGGGCTTCTCGTTTTGGAGGGCAGAGGACGCACCTCACCTGCTCCATATCTCTCTCTCACTTGCTTTTAGCAAGAAAAGAGAGACTCTTAACTCCTGCCTTACTTGTCTTCCTTTAATGATGTGAATGGTGAGCTCGGCTGGGTTTCAGCTTCGCCGTGGGGACAGTAAACACAGACCTGGCCTTCCGTAGAACCATTCCCTTATCCTTTCATTTTTATTTTAGTTTATTTACTTATTTACCTACATATTTATTTAGTGTGTGTTTGGTATTGGGGATTGAATCCAGGGGCATTCTTAACTCGGAACCAGACCCCCCCCCAGCCCTATTTTATTTATTTATCTTTTGAAACAGGGTCTCATCGGGTTGCGGAGGGCCTAGGACGCGGAGGCTGGCCTCGAATCTGCAACCTTCCCCACTCAACCTCCCAAGTACTGGGAGTCCAGGCATGCGCCATCATGCCTGGCCCAGTGATTTTCTCTCTTGGTTTTCTACTTTTATGCCTGCCGGTGGTTCGGCCGACTCTTCCTGGGGCTGGGTAGTCTTCAGTTCAAAGTGGGGCACCTTTGTTTCCATCTGAACTTCCTAGATGTAGTATACTAGGGAGCCTGTACTCCCTGATTATTGGGAATAATTTCTTCTCTCTCTCTCTCTCTTTTTGTTTTCGGTGGTACTGGGGTTCCTGGAAGCCCTTCTACCTCCGGGCTACACTCCCAGACCTATTTTTATATTTTTATTTGGAAACAGGGTCTCCTAAGCCAGCGAGGCTGGCTTTGAACCTGCGCCATCCTCCGGCACTATCCTCCTGTCTCCGCCTCCCAAGCTCAGGGATTACAAGCGTGCGCCACCACGCCCGGCTTTCTTCTCTTCTCAATTAATCTTGAGTGGCATGTGGCTCCCTGATTCCCTTTTTAACTCACAAGAACCTACCCATGGGCAGAGTGTAGGCAAACAGGTCTTCACACCTCCAAGAAATCCCACTACCAAGTGACCATACAAACTGCTGTCCAACTACCATTCTAAGTACGATATTAAGACTCAAGATGGTAGCCACCCGTGGTGGTGGTGCACACCTGTAATCCAGTCTGTGGGGAGCAGAAACAGGAGTATCACAGGTTCAAGGTCAGCCTCAGCAGCTTTAGGAGCCCCTTAGCAACCTAGTGAGACTGTTTCTCAAAAGTGTAGCTCAGAGGTAGAATGCCTCTGAGGTCCATCGCCAGTACCAAGGGGGGGGGGTGTCAAAGAATAGAAAAAAAAAAAATAAGGAAGGAGAGAGAGAGATGAAAGAAAGAAAAATCACACAGCAGCCTGTTGTGGTAGTGCACATTTAGGATCCCTGTACTTTGGAGGCGGAGACAGGAGGATCACAGGTTCAAGGATAGTCTCAGCAACACAGAGACTCTCTGCAACCTAATATGAGCCTGTTACTAAATTAAATAAATAAATAAATAAATAAATAAATAAATAAATAAATAAGGGCTGGGAGGGTGGCTTGGAGACTGAATGACCCTGGGCTCAAACTCCAGTACCAGAAAAAAATAAAAATAAAAAAGAACCAATCTGGCTCCAATTTCTCCTCTTCTCTCTCCCAGACCCCATGTTTCTACCTGACTAGTATCTTGACACATAAAGAATCTACACATTGAAAAGAATCATAGAAGAAATACCCAGAGACCAATGCACTTCATTTCTAACCCATTCTGTAAAATTTCTTGTGGTTTTGCCCACCAACATTTTCTACTCTAGACCCGTCTGTCCGCCCTTCCACTGGAACATTCATCTTAAGTTTGGACTCTCCCTTCTCTGTCTCTTTTGTGTCTGACTTCTTCTCTGCAGGGTCATTCCATATGCATAGCTTTCTAGAGATTCACCTTCCCACCCTGTTTTCTTTAAACAACTTTATTGAGGTATAATTTACGTGCTAAACACCGTGCATGCCTAATCTATACAACTCAATACATATGCAAGTGGATTCATCCCTAGCAGGAGTAAAAGAGACACCCACTTCCTCCAAAAGATACTTTTTGTCTCTTGATTTTCTTAATGCCCCATTTCCCTTCCCTCAGTCCCTGGAAGCTGCCATTCCATGTTTTGCTTCTATGGGCTTGATCATCTTGGATTGCTCACATAAGCAGAACTCTGCGGTATTTTCTTTTGGTGTCTAAATTATTTCATTTAATGTCCACCATGTTCATCGATATTGCCACACATGGTGGAATTCCCTTCCTCAGGCTGGATAACAATCCCACTTTATGACTGTATCACAAATTTTAAAAGTAGAACTGCCATATATGTGATTCAGAGGGCCAACTTCTGCATCTATGTCTCAAAGGATGAGAACCAGGGTCTGGAAGAGACCCTGGTTTCTGTGTTTACTGAAATACTATTCATTAAGGCCAAGAAATGAAAACAATCTCAAACGATCGTCAACGGTGATCTAACCTATTCTGGGTTGATGAAGCTATGTTTCAAGGTATGAAACCCAAAAAATGTCAATGTTTTTCTCCATCAGTATTCTTTGAAAACTAAAATTCTTCTGGGGCGGGGGGTGTGCGGCTATAATCCCAGTACTTGGGAGGCTGAGAGTGGAGGATCGCAGGTTTGTGTTCAGCCTCATCAACTTAGTAAGACACTGTTTCAAAGTAAAAAACAAAAAAAGTAAGTCTAGGGATGAAGAAGCAGACCATCTCTGGATCCAACCTCCAGTACTAATATAACTAAGTAACTAACTAAATAAACTAACTAACTTACTTGCTTACTTTCTTAAAAGTGCCAGAGGTGCAGCTCAAAGGTGGAATACCCCTGGGTTTTATCACTCGTACCAGAAAGAAAAAAAAAAGAAAGAAAACTATGGTTCCCTCGAACAGCACATTTGGGGAAAAACGTACAAAAATTTGACACTTTTCTTATCTTTCACTATCTCATTCAATCAGAGAGTTATTCGGGCAACATGTGCTCTCTCTTGAAACTGAGAACCTTTGCTTGGAAGTGCAAATAAGACTGATAAAAAATAAAGTCGATGGGCTAGGTTGGAGACTTTAGTTGAAAACATCTGGAGGTAGGAAGTCAGTCTTACAAGGCTTAGAAGCCGTGATAAATCAGTACCTCCGATTTCCATGGACCTCATCATGCTCTGAGCTCTCCGCCCATCCATTCTCACCTAATCTACATCCCAAACACAGACAGGCCTTGATCACTCCTGGTTAACACAGGAGGGCGGCTGGGCTGCTGGACACGCATGGGAATAATATATTTAGTAGTGTGCCGGAACTGCTTCTCGGGAAGATCCGTTAAGTGGATAATCGTGATAAAGGTGCCATAACGAATGCTTTAAAGAGAGAACTGTGTTATCTTCTTCATATTTATTCGGGGAAACACTGCCCCCCAGCCCTGTGTGATTCTGCAAGAGAAAGGACATCTCTACGACCCAGCATAATTGGTGCTTTGAGACCCGGTCAACACTTTCAAGAGATGCTTGGGTGTTCGGTTTAGATACTATGGAGGAAGAGAGTGATTCTTGAGTTTGTTGGTGTTGAGGGTCTATACTGTGGACGAGAAAAGCCTAGCATGGCGCATATCTCCCTGGAATTTCAGGGGTAGAAAAGGGCATGCCAAGGACCTGGTTCATCTTTCATTAGACCCATATACCGAGTTTTTTCTCCTTCCTGGGAGAAGAATATATTTACTCGTTTTAGTGCAAAACACTGTTCTCTGTCATTGTACGACAGACAGACAGACAGACAGACAGAGAGAGAGAGAGAGAGAGAGAGAGAGAGAGAGAGAGAGAGAGAGATATGATGGGGATGGAACCCAGGGGCACTCTACCTTTGAGCTATACCCTGTTCTATTTTTTTTTTTTTTTTACTTTGAAACAGGGTCTTGCTATGTCTCTGAGGCTGGCCTTGAACCTATGATGCCCCTGTTTCAAAAACTGGGATTATAGCTTATTTTCAGGCACTGTCATAAGTAATTCAAATGCTTTATCATTTCAATTTTGAGTACTGGGGATGGGACCCAAGGGCATTCTACCTCCGAGCTACACCTTCAGGCCTACTTTTTAATTCTTTATTTTGAAACAGGGTCTCACTGAGTTGCAAAGGGGCTCACTTAAGTAGCCGAGGCTGTCCTCAAACTGTGATCCTCCCGTCTCAGCCTCCTGAATGCTGGGATGACAAATGTGCACCACCACACCTGGCCCTTATTTTTTATTTTGAGTCAGAGCCTTAGGAAGTGGCTGAGGCTGCCCTTGAACCTGCGATTCTCCTGTCTCAACCTCCCAAATATTGGGAGCATGTGTACCAGGCCTAGTTTATTCCATACAAGATAGAGTGAAAATATGTCCTTGGCTTTGTTATGCACAAAAACAAAAAGTATTTTTGTTTGTAGATATTACAGCTGTGGAGACAGACAATAATCAAGCATACAGAATAATATAAGTATGTGAAAATTCTACTTAAATATTAGAAGTTAATCATAAACACTAACTTCTTAGGTTACTCAAGGAGTTACAACTCTTGCTGTACTGATGTAGACTTAATGAATAATAGAAAAATAATTACTCATTCTTTATTACCATGCTAACACTTCAAGATAAGAGATAATTATAGTGAGCTAAAATTTATGGTTAGTGAGCAACGTTCCAGGAGTCCAGTCAGCGCTGAGAACTTAAGATATTCAAGCACTGTGATTAGATTTTCTTTGATGTGGGGAGGTGGGGGCGTTGTTCCAAGATACACCAACGCACAACAAATAAGAAATGTTCACTAGAGATATACAAGATGTGTTGACTGGGGAAAGAAAAGGAAGTAATAATTATTATTACAGGAGGCAGTTCGTGAAGGAAGAGTGAGACCGTGAAGTATTGGCAACCTCAATAATTTTTGGAAATGGAAGAAATATTCTTCTGCTATTCAATCAAAAGCAAGAATATGATCTTTACTTTGCACCCAATGAAGAACCGTCAGCAAAATCCAGCCTGTTATAGAAAGGCCTGGGCACAGACAATGAACTTTAGACACCAGAGAGGTAAGAGAGACCAGCTGAGCACACTGGTACGCACCTGTAATCCCTGAACTGGGGAGGCTAAGGCAAGAGGGTTGCAGGTTCGAGGTTAGCTTCAGCAAGTTAGTGAGACTCTCAACAACCTATCGAGACCCTGTTTCAAAACAAACAGAGAAACCAAAAATCAAATTGGGCTGGGGATGTGGCTCGGAGGTGGGATGCCCCTGGGTTCAATTCTGAATACCATAAATAAATAAATTAATTAATATATTGAGGAGTGGGGGGTAGAAGGGAAAGGGATACTAGGTGTAAAGGTTATAATTCAAGAGATAAATTATAAGGTCTGAAACTTAGACTATGCTAATAGTGATACAGAAAAAAATAGATTAAAGACACGGAATTTCTGCAAACTTTTTCAAAACTAGGGCTTAGGAGTTATCAAGTTTAGTCATTCGACAGCATAAAGTGGCTTAACGTCTTAGAAACGATTCCCCATCACGTATATTAAAATACAGACTGGCACAAGGCAAGAGAGAGGCACAGGGTACCACTTTCTTACCTGTATACGTGAATATAAAACCACGTGTATTCAGTCTCAAAATCAACAGAATATTAGTAGTATGCAGAGTTAACTGGGATTTTGAGGGACTGCAAGTAATAATGGATGTGAAATTTTAGGACAGAGTCCAGCAACACACAAGTACTACCGAAACTCACTCAAAAATATGCACTGGAGCCATCGTGGGAGCGCACACCTGCAACTTTAGTACATGGGGGGCTGGATGGAGAGGATCTCAAGTCTGAGGTCAGCCTCCGAAACCTAGTGAGACTCTTAGCTACTTAGTGAGACTCTGTTTCAAAATAAAGAAATAAGGCTGGGGTGTAGTTTGGAGGTAGAATGCCCCTGGGCTGAAGCCACCCAACACCAAATGCATTGAGCGTATTTAGTGATTCTCATATTTAATATATAAAGAGATAAAATGAACATGCGGATAAAACAGTCATGTAAATATTCAAACAGACGGCAGAAAAAGGCTGCGGGGTTGCCATTATTTATGAACGGTTGTTATAGTTCAGTTGTGTCCTTGACCGTTTGACCTTGGACAATTTCCCTCACTTCACAGGTTCCCCACGTAACCAACAGCATGGCGCTTCGTGACGATGTCTGAGTGAGCTGACGAAGACACTTTAATCAGCGCACACAAACCACTCCAGCCTGGGACTTGCAGCTGTCATTAAACGAGACTTTTCCTGACCTGGACTTTTGATACCAGTCTCCAAGTTTAAAAGAACACAAGGAAGCCCCCAGATTCTAGATCCATGGGCTAGATTATCCTCGCAGGACTTGCAAACGGAGAAACCCAAAGCCAGCCCACTTGGCGACTCTGAGCACAGTTTCTGTGAAGGGCTTTCCTGGGAGTTTTTGCGTACGAGAGCTGGTGTCGCACGGTGTATTCACAATATCCCCGCACACTCACTCCTAAATGATGTGGACGGGGGACTTGTCCCACCTCAGGTCAATCAGGGGATGGAGGCTCAGAGAGGGCTTCAGCTCTGGATGCAGAGTCTAAAAGCCTGAATTCAAGTTCCAAACCTATCGCTTGTGGGGGCTTTGTAATATTTGACTCCTTAATGAGGGACAAGACATTTGCCTCTGAGCTCGTGTCCAATAGGATGGAACCGTTTCGCTCCTGGTACTGTCCTCGCCCCAATTATTCCTTGCTAATCAACTATCCAGCCGTCTGCTAATCTATGATCCTGACAAATCACAGGAATTAGAGGGGCAGGGGGAGGAAGGGGATAAAGATTATCTTTCTTTATTAGGCTAGGAAGCCAGATTGAACTTGCCTCTCTCCAGTGGCTCCAGAGAACAGCTGCCTCCACCTGCCTGTGCCCCTTGAGATATATTTAGCACTGTCAATTTAGGGGCGAAAAAAAAAAGATAAGTGCTCAACCCACAAGATGCTGATAGCAAGGAGGGAAATATATATTGGTGTGATACGACTCATGCGGTATGAAACCTGAGTAAACTTGCCGTGCTTATGTATAGCGGGAGGTGTTTTACGTGAACAAAGCCAAGCTCCAGATCAGATTCAAGATTCAATTGCAGGGGTGAGGGTTAAGGCATGAATGCGGTACAGGATAACGTGCTGGAAGATGAGCGTTTGCTGAATGAGATGGGAAAGGAATCCGGAAGAGCAAGAGAAAATAATTGTTCCCAAGCAAGCCAGCCCTCTGAGAAAGACACCAGTTAAACGGAACAGCGACAAAGATTCTCCAAATCTCTGGAGGCGATGGGAGGAGAAAAACAGATTCTGCCTTCAAGTGATGTTATCGTCACAAGTGTTTATCGTTGCACCTGTGCACCATGCTCGTGGGAACAGAGCCGCCTCTGTCTAGTAGAGGAGAGGAAGGGACACAGGATCAGGCCACAGCAGGGACGAGGGACCGTCTTGCTCTCAAAGTTTTTGATTTTTGCTATTGCTGTTGTTTTGGTGCTTGGGATTGAACCTAGGGGCAGTCTATCTTCTAAGCTACATTCCCAGTCCTATTTTATTTTATTGTTTTAATTTGAAGCACAGTCTCGCTGAGTTTCTGAGGGTGTCACTGAGGCCGGACAGAGGACCTGAGAGCAGGAAGGGTTACAAGAGGTCATCTGTGAAAAGACCCAACACAGGGAAGGGCAATGAGATATAAGGGTAACAGTGTCAAGATGAGAACTAGGGAATCAAAAAACTTCGGCCCTTCTGTGGCCACATTCTGAGGATGCCCTGTGTCAAAAAGATGGGGGACGGGGGTGTACAGACCAGTGGTGCTGGGAGAGTAGAGCCACCAGCCCATGAGATAAGGATTCAAATTGAAGATTTAAGTTGGTCAAAAGATACTGGGTCCCCAAGACCCCAAGTCTGACCGATAACTACGGAGCAAACTAAGGGGAGCCAAGGAAGGTATAAAAATGCACCTCCCAGGAACAGCAGTGGTTCCTCTCTTTCACAGACCCCTCCCTCCTGTGGCGGAGCTGTTCCTGTTTTCTGTCTTTCCTCGGCTTAAAAATAAATTTTCCTATTTCTATGCCCTTAATTAGTCCTTGGATTTTATTTGTAAAAATCCACCTTACAAGAGCCAGTTAAGAGGAGACACCCTGCATCCTCGCTAAGTTTCTGAGGCTGGTCTCTGTCTCAAACATGCGATCCTCCCGTCTCAGCTACTGAACTGTTTGTGTATGTGTCTCTGTCTGTCTGTCTCTCACAGATGAAAATACACAGAAAAGAAGGCCTTACCAAAAAAAAAAAATTTATTCCCCTGTGCTGGTGAATGTTATCCAAGGTCACAGGGAATTTTGAAACTCATATCTCAAAGCAGAGTTGCAGATTAGGGAATTAAGGATTTCGGAACCTGACCCAAATGAGAACAGAAAATAAATGTTTTATGTGTTCCTCTAACCATCCAGTCATGGGCCAGCTAGCTGCCTATCTCCTGGGAGCAAAGTTTGGGCGCTGTAGGAGATGGAGAGGGGGCAGGATGGAGTTTCTGCCCTTAAAGATCACCCGACCCAGACATAGGAGAAGCAGGCACCCAACATGGCTACCCCAGCTTCTGGACCAAGCCTTAGATGGTTTGGGGGCATCCCTGAGCATCAGAAGAAGAGGGAGGAGTGGAGAATAATGGGTTTGGGAATCTTCAGGAAAATGTGCTGCTCAGCAGATGACAATGACAAGGAGACGCTAAATCCAGGACAAACGGGATCAGGAAACAGAAGTGAGCTCTTTCTTAGGTCTAATAGGAAAGTGGAAAGGAGAATTAGCCAGTGGTGATTATTATGCATGAAGAATCTAGCAGAGCCATCCAGATTTTCTTCGGACTTACAGTTGAAGATCTGTGCTAATTCTCAGCGATGATTGAAGCCAAGTCGAGAGAATTATAAAAACCACGAGGAGAAGACACCTCTCCACTCGACTACAGGCAAGACAAAATTTTAGGCCAACACTGATTTCTGCTGATTCAAATGGTCTAGAGATTTCAAGATTGCTTAAAACAACGGGACTGTAACGCTCAGGTTTATTACTACATTATCAAGGGCTACAACATCCTCCAATTTTTTTTTTAATCAAGTCTTCTTTCTATTCTGGGGTGTAGCTCCTTGGTAGAGAAAGATCCCCGAGATATCCAGATACTCCCCTGAGCAGTGCCACGACTACAAGCACATCCGGCCACCAGGGTCCCCTTGCAGGCTGACCCAGCGGCTCTTCCTCTGCTTGGACAATCCTTTCATTATGAGAGAGCGGATGTCCGATGCTCTGACCCCTGCACCGGGGAATGTGGCTTGCCGTCATCATGCAGGATTAGCAATCAGATGGAAACACCAGGAGGCTTAAATGGACTCTCAATCATATCCAAGCTGTCAGGCTAATCAGATTTTTTCTTTTTTAACCTAGACAGATGAGGAGAACACACGTAGCAACCAGAGCTCGGAACGTAGGGGATGCTAATGACCCGGATCTAATAAACCGTAAGCTTGCTCTCGTCAAAGATGCCGGGCCAAAGAGCCACAGGCGTAACTAGGACACTGAAAAGCAACCCAAACTAAACCTGTCTTTTTCATACAGTTGCTCACGTCAAAGAGCAACCGGGTTGGAGGGACACGCATCGAGGTTTCCGGCCATCCATTTGTCTACCCATTATTTAGTAAAAGCTGGGTTGCAACAGTGACCCCATCCCCCATCCTCATGGGGTAGACAGAGTCTAGGGTCTAACAAATGAGAAATGAATTTAAAACTCCCATCATAAATTCCCACTGAATTTAGAAAAAAAATAATCTGGGCTTCCTATGTCAGCCGACAAAACTCTATGTGACCCAGTGTCTGTCAATGCCACATTTCCCTTTTACCTGTTTATGGCCCCCGGTTTCCCTGGCCGCCTTTCTGGCCTGAGCTCTCTCGGGGTTATTGCTTCTGTGTGTAGAGTTTTCCCTTCCCGTCTTCCCAGGGTGGGAGGCCCATCATTCTCTTCTTAGAGGGGCTTTTCCCAAACACTTGAACACTGTGGGCCTATTTGGCTCCTTCTAGACCACTCTCTATTTTTATAGCAGTTTATCTCCTTAGCTCTTTAATGATATGACATTATAATACACAGTGTTGACATTTTCTCTCCTTACTAGAACACCGGATTGTTTGTTTTATTTATCCACTTTCTTTGGAATATTTCACAGAGAAAATGGTGGTCATTTCTCAACAATACTTGAAGAAAAAAATTTTTTTTTTTTTGTGGTACTGGGGATAGGACCCATTCTACCTCTGAGCTATACTCCCAGCCTTATTTTTTATTCTTTATTTTTGAAACAGGGTCTCACTAGATTACAAGGGGCCTCACTAAGTAGTGGAGGCTGTCCTCAAACCATGATCCTTCTGTCTCCGCTTCTCAAATGCTGGGATTACACGGGTATGCCACTGCATCTGGCTGTTGAAGAAAATTAATTTTAAAAGAACATAAACATATGCTGGGCATGGTGGCGAATGTCTGTCATCCCAGAACTTGGGAGGCTGAGACAGAAGGATCGCAGATTGGAGGCCAGCCTCAGCTACTTGGAAAGTCTCAGCAACCCAGTGAGATCCTGTTACAAAATAAAAAATGCAAAGGGCTGGGGATGTAGTTCGGAGATAGGGCTCAATCCCCATTACCAAAAAAGAGTATGGAAACATATATACAATGATACTGCCAGGAAGGAAACATAATTGGTTTCATAGGATTACAGAATAAGATGGTTTTGTCTTTCTTAAAAGTTGCTAAGAGGCCGGGCATGGTGGCGCACGCTCGTCATCCCCACTCTTGGGAGGCGGAGACAGGAGGATCGCGCAGGTTCGAAGCCAGCTGTGCTGGCGTAAGAGACCCTGTTTCAAAAATATAAAATAGGTCTGGGAGTGTAGCCCGGAGGAAGAAGGGCTTCCAGGAACCCCAGTACCACCAAAAATAAAAAAATAAAAAAAATAAAAATAAAAAAAATAGGTCTGGGAGTGTAGCCCGGAGGTAGAAGGGCTTCCAGGAACCCCAGTACCACCAAAAAAAAAAAAAAAAAGTCTAAGGAAGGCTTCCTGAGAAAATGGTCATTTGAATGTAATTGCGCTTACTGGTTTATCAGATAAACTAACAAGAAATAGCATAAACTACAGAACAGATCAACTTAAACCCACATTAAGCTGGTTAGGGAGATTAAAACTCCCTGCTTAATGAAATGAAGAGGAGAAAGAAAGAAAGGAAACCAGTGGCCAGGAGGTGTGGTCGCTGATGCTCCTCCTGTGTGCTGGGCTGGACCAGCCGCCTGCGGGCCTCAGAAAGAGGAGGGTGTGGACGCTGAGCTGGGCCCTACAGATCTGAAATCATTCTGACAGAATCTCGAGGAGATAAACACATCTTTTCTTACCGCACTACTGTGAATTTTGATGACTGTATTCTTTTTTTTTTTTGTGTGTGTGTGTGGGGGGGTGTCTAGGGATGGAACCCAAGGGCATTTGACCTCCGAGCTATACCCCCAGCCTGCGCCCTATTTTGTATTTCATTTTGAAACAGGGTCTCATTAAGTTGCAGAGGGCCTCACTAAGTCCTGAGTAGCGGAGGCTGGCTGTGAACCCCGATCTTCTGGTCTCAGTCTCTCGAATGCTGGGATTACACGCGTGTGCCATCACACCCGGCTATGACTTGCGTTCTCTGCTATACAATCCTAGTATGGACTTTTAAGGAGGCTAGAGGTACCACTCAGCGGGCAGTCACAGCTGGATCTGGTGGTGCACACCTGTAACTCCAGTCCTTGGGAGGCTGAGACAGGAGGATCGGAGGTTCGAGGACAGCCTCAGCGATGTAGTCAGACTCTCAACAACCCTAGCGAGGCTATGACTTAAAATTTAAAAGAATAGCCAGGCGTGGGGGCGCACGCTTGTCATCCCCGCACTTGGGAGGCGGAGACAGGAGGATCGCGCAGGTTCGAAGCCAGCCTCGCGTGCTGGCTTAGGAGACCCTGTTTCTAAATAAAAAAATATGAAATAGGTCTGGGAGTGTAGCCTGGAGGTAGAAGGGCTTCCAGGAACCCCAGTACCACCAAAAAAAAAAATAATAATAATAAATTAAAATAATAAAGAAATAAAAAGTCTGGGAATGTAGTTTAGAGGTGCAATGTTCCTAGCTTATATTGGAAAGAAGGAAGGAAGGAAGGACGGACGGACTATTAATTTTATGTAAATAACTTCTCCTAAGTGATTTTTTATTTTATTTTTATTTTTTGTGGTACTGAGGGTGGAACCCTGGGGCTTTTCTACCTCCGGGCTATACTCTCAGACTTATTTTTGTATTTTATTTGGAAACAGGGTCTCACTAAGTTGCCGAGAGCCTCACTCAGTGTCTGAGGCTGGCTTCGAACCTGTGTGATCCTCCTGTCTCAGCCTCCTGAGTGCTGGGATGACAATCATGTGCCACCATGTCTGGCCTAAGTGACTTTGTAAAAACAATCCAAAGACTTTCTCCTGCTCTACAATACATCACTTCAGAGACCAAGTATGGACATGAAGCTGGGAATAAAACTTGGAATAAAGAAACAGGTGCACGCTCCTTTACCGTTTTGAAGTGTGTAGTAATTTTAGATTCACATTAAACCCACCTAGAATACCCAGGATCCTCTCTGTCACAGAAACAGTGGGAGTGAGTCCATCACTAGGCAGATGTTATGACTAAACTTTCCAAGTAGTAAAAGGTCAATATGATAGAATAAAGCTAACCAAGACGGATATTAACAGTTCTAGATTATAACCCATTGTATTTCTTGTGTTTTTCTGTTTAAAACTTTATTGTACCAAAATACTGTTGTGTTTTATTATGTAGATCATTGCAGACAATTATGAAAATCCAATTATTTGATGATTTTTTTTTGTTTTTTTGGTGGTACTGGGGGTGGAACCCACAGGCTTTACTCCCAGACCTATTTCATATTTTTATTTGGAAACAGGCTCTCGCTAAGTTGCTGAGAGCCTCACTAAGTAGCTGAGGCTGGCTTCGAAACTGCGCGATCCTCCTGTCTCAGCCTCCCAAGTGCGGGGATTACAAGCGTGCACCACCATGCCCGGCTAAAATAAAGCATTTTTTAAATCATGTTTTCATAGGTTTTCGTTTCAGTAAACACTCCCTGGAGGCCAGGCCTTGCCTTCAACCTCCATCGGCCTCTTTTGAGCACCGCATACTTGCCAGCAGTTTCTCCCAGTGACCGCCCCGTGTAGCCTAGGACCCTGAGAAAAACATCAAGACCCGAAATCCAGCGCTCCCTGCCCGTCTTACAGATAATTACGGGGCACTATTAGTCAGGCGGCGGGACGAGGCAGTTCTCTCTCCCTGCACCTGCAAGAATTATGTTTGAAAGCCCCAGCTGAATCCACTGTAGGAATCAAAATTAAATTTAAACTGAAAATCTAGTCTAATACCTTGTTTATTACTTGCTACTGTCTAGAAGAGGGAATGTGGAAAAAGAGGCCCCCAAAGGTTATACTTTATTGTCAGTTTGTAAGAATATTTCCTCCCAAAGAAGCGCCTCTTTGGGGGCCAGGTAATATTGGGAAATAGCGCTTGATTTCTCCTGGGCCGCATCGTAAGCAGAGATGATTCGATCAGGTCACACGGACTTGGGAGCCCTGAGTAATAAGCTACCTTCTCTTTCTTGAAAATGTTACTTTTGAATCTCATCTATACGGACATATCTTCTTATTAATGCCTATCTGTGGGACTCCTCTCCCAAGTGGGATTCCTTGGGGGATGCCCCGGAATTTATCCCAATGTTCTTACTGTTCTTTTAACTTCGTAAATGTTGAATATAAAACGCAGCAACAGATTTTACCTTCAACAGTTATGGTTTATAAATGAACTGGAGATCATGTAAGTGAAATACGCAGTATATCATACGGCCCAGGTTCCAACTGTAAGGCAATTGCTCACCGAGCGCAGGGCTTTGGACCAGTCATTTAACCTTCTTTATCTCTACTGAACAAACAGTGGAATTAAAAAAGATTTTTAAGATCATTGGCTTTGGTTTGCCCAGAATAATGGTGGCTCATACTGTAAGTCCACTACTTGGGAGGCCGAGACAGAGGGCTGCAGGTTCATGGCCAGCCTCAGCAACTTTGTGAGATCTTGTTTCAAAATAATAATAATAATAATAATAATAATAATAATAAATAATAATAATAATAAGGCTTGAAGGTAGAATGCCCATGGGCACAATACCCAGTATCTCCTCCTCCCAAAATATAAAATCTTTAGTTTTGTAGTGTACAGATATTAAATAATTCACATACGTGTATTCTCAAGTATACTTTTGTACGTGTACATCATTTGGGATTCTTAGCACAACCTGCTCCGGCCTCTTTAAAAATATTAAAATTAGACTGAAACCAGGTGTGATTGCGCATGGCTGCAATCCCAGTACATGGAAGGCTGAAACAGGAGGATCACAAGTTCAAGGCCACCCTCAGCAACTCAGTAACACTCTCAGCAATCGATCAAGACCCTGTTTCAAAATAAAGTAAATAAATAAATACAAGTAAAGCCTGGTATGGTGGCACACACTTATAGTCCTAGTATTTAGTGGGGGAGCTGAGACAGGAGGAATGCAGATTAATGGCCGGCCTTACCAACTTAGTGAGACTGTGTTTCAAAATAAAAATAATAAAATAGGGCTGGGGGTATAGCTTAGCGGTAGAATCCCCTGGATCCATGGCCAGTAACCAACACACACAACACGCACGCGCGCGCGCGCACACACACACACACACACACACACACACACACACACACAGTACATCACTGAGGGACTGCAACTCTTGAGAATTATGAATAATTCACAACGTATCTGCTCACATATTTATTAAGCTTGTATCTAATTAAACAAAGACATCCCATCCCCATTTAAGGGTAGGCGTGTGGTTTTCAAGTACCCTTCGTGGAGACGTCTGAGGTCTGTGTGACTTAGCTCTTGGCCAAGTACCTTCGCCAGCGGAAAGCCAAGGAAAACGGTCTGCTTTGGGGGCTTGGGACCTGCTGTGCGCTCCCCTCGGCTTGCTTAATCTTATTTACTCATTGCCAGAGGCTTTTGCTAGCACCACCTCGCACGCTCCCAGAGCTGAAGCTAAAGGAATTCACTTCCAAGGATTTTTTTTTTTTTTTTTCCGGGAGGCAATGCTCTGGAAATAGTCAACTTCTGGACTGTCAAGTACAGAGCAGGTGAACCGGCTGCCCTGGCACTCGCTCAGAGGGGGCGCCCTGGGCACTGGTGATGAAGGAGGTCCGGGGAGCCGCCAAGGACACGGGGCGGCCTCCGGGTGCGCCCCTGGGCCTCCGCCACGCAGCCAGGGGTCACACTCCACCCCGGCCGCTTTTCTCTTTCTTTAACGGTCTCAATCTCTCCCTCCCCTCCTTCTGTCTCTGTCTCTGTCTACCAAAAACCGACTTCTTGTAAGAAAGCGTCAGAGGACATTGACCAAGCCCACACAGAACATTTGCCTGGCCCTGCAGTTCTGCCAATAATGCCACACAAAGACAGCAAGGGAAACTGACTTCTGCAAAAGAAAACGAAAAAGAAAAAGAAAGAAAGAGAGTTGGAGCCAGGTGTTGGTGGCACATTCTGTGATCCCAGCACTTGGGAGGCTGAGACAGGAGGATGGCGCAGGTTCGAAGCCAGCCTCAGCTACTTAGTGAGGCCCTCAGCAACTAAGTGAGACCCTGTTTCCAAATAAAATATAAAATAGGTCTAGGAGTGTATCCTGGAGGTAGAAAGCCCCTGAGTTCCACCCCCAGTACCACCAAATAATAATAATAATAATAATAATAATAATAATAATAATAATAATGGTGATAAAGGGTAAGCTCAGAGGAAGAATGCTTCTGGGATCAATCCCTACTATGTCTGTCTGTCTGTCTGTCTGTCTGTCTCTCTCTCTCTCTCTCTCTCTCTCTCTCACACACACACACACACTAAAAAGGTCAGAGGTCTGCGATCCAAGTCAAGGCAGGAGTCCTCACCTTCCTATGGCTCTTTTGGTATCATTAAAAGTCTTTCATGACTCAGAAATCCAAGAGGAGAAAGTACCCAAGTCTTTTCCTAGAGCCATGCTATTATGATGCCAGGGCATAAAAATGATAAATAATAAATAAAAAGCATAAATTATTAATAAAGGAGAGAGACTAGTTTGCCAAATGCAATGCAGCTACGGTCCAAAAACTAACCAGATGAGTTGGTTGAAAAAGATTTATTTTCCATGCTGGGCACGGAGCTCCCTGCTAGAGCCGTTGCCGAGCATGTCAAGGACCCTGGGTTTAATTCACTCACCCCCAAAAAAGGGAAAAATGCCCTCCTCCTTCTGATGCCATCACCAGTTTTTGACCCAGTAATTAGTGGTGGAGTCCGAGAATCTCCAACAGCCATCAGATAGCAGGGATGTTCTGGTCTGGAGTTCGCTCTTTAAGAACTTTAATGTCCTAATGCACCAGCCAGGGCTTTCCTTGCTTGATTTAAATGTTCCCAGTAAAGGGAGAAGCTGCAGCTTCTCGCCCCGCTCCCAGAAATTTCAACTGAGCCTTAGACAGAGTCAACTTTAGCAAAGAGCTCACGTTCGTCTCGGGATGGTAAGTCCACAGATGGCGAGATTTTGCCACAGTCCTCTCTGGACCGGCTGGCTCAGCGGCCCCTTTTCCAGTGGCCTCTTTCTCTTTAATTGGTGGGACTGGAGAAACTACTGTTTGATCTTTCTCTGAACCGTACCTTGAGGAAGCCCCTTGCGGAGGCTCAGTAAATCGCGAAACCGTAAGGGTCCTTAATATTTTAAATCCACCTGAGCAGAGGGAGTCAGGCGAGGGTCTCATCCCCCGCCTCTGCCTCCTTGGACACGGGCGGCCCGACGCTGCGCTTACGCTGTTTTCTCAGACATCAGTAATCTACTCAAGCAAGCCCACCTCTGCCCTTTATTTCTCATTGCGCCAAAAGGTCCTGTGTGTACCTGCCACAAAAGCTAGAAATAAGCATACGAATGCATAAAGAAATCAATGCCTAAAGAGCTTTTTAAAACAAATGGACAACTTGAGAAATTGACATCTCTGGGCGCCTTCAAAGAGCCGGTGAGGCCGAGGTCGGGAGCGCGCACCTGCCACCCCGGTACTCGGGAGGCTGAGGCAGGAGGAGCGTGCGCGACACATTGGAAGCCAGCCTCCGCCACCGAGGGAGGCTCTCGGCCGCCTGGGATATACAGTTTCCAAATAAGAAACGTAGCTGGGCTGGGAGTGTGGCTTGGAAGCAGGATGCTTCTGGGTTCTACCTCTAAAACCCAAAGATCAATCAATAAAAATAAAAGGCCGATACTGGCAATGACCCCACTGAGTGATGGTCTATCTCCAGGATGCAAGGCCCCACCAGCTAATTAAGCATTAGGCACGGCACCCACTCCAGACGCATACACTCCCCTGCCTAATGCACCCCTGAACCTGACCCCACCACCACCTTTTAAATTTTCTATTATTTATCGTAGTGGGCATTGAACCCAGGGGCACTCTGCCTCTAAGCTACACCCCTAGCCCTTTTTTATTTTGTTCTGAAACACAGTCTCGTGAGGTTGTTGAGAGTCTCACTATGTGGCTGAGACTGGCCTCAAACCTCTGGTTCTCCTGTCTCACCTCCTCCCGAGTGCTGGGATGACAGGTAGATGGCACCGTGCCCGGATATGGATACCACTGGCCTTTTATTTTGCCAACATAAATCGCATGAATATCCAATGGTGCACGTAATTAAAACGTATGCTTCTGAGACTCTCAGAGTGTCTATCAGAGGCCACTTAGATCTCCGTCTTGTAGGGTTTCCATTTCAAAAAGTTTTCAGACTGAGGCCAGGGTATAAAATAAGTCTGGGAGTGTAGCCCGGAGGTAGAAGGGTTTCCAGGAACCCCAGTACCACACACAAAATTAAAATAAGGCTGAAGGGTGGCTCACAGGCCGGATGCCCCTGGATTCCATCCCCAGTATGAAAGAAAGAAAGAAAAAAGGAGAAAGGAAGGGAGTAAGGGAAGGAGGAAAGAATACTCTGACGACATCCTTGTTCTACCCAGAAACACGACTCTGCCTCACCTGGCTGTGAAGATCCTTCTCATCTCTGACCAGGAGCCATGTCCTTCTTCTCCTGCTCCACTCTGCGCCTCCGCCATCGTCTTTATTTATCCCTGTGTGAGACCCCTGAACTTCTGCTCCGTCCCTCGGGCAGCACTTTCCACATTGCCGCCCTCTGCATCATATTTCCAGCAGTTATGGACTGGGGACCATGTTTATTTCATCTTTGAATTGATGGCCCTCAGCAGAGCTTCTGCCTGGCTCCTAATAGGTATGCACTCAAGACCATGTTGGCTGCATGAATAACTGTTGAAATATCTGGCTGGAAACACTGGGCCGAGGATCCAGCGGTAATTGGATCCAGCTACAGCCCTCTCGAAGCAATTCAATTCAATTCAAACTAATTCAATTCAACTTCACCCAACAGACATTTACTCAGGGTGTAGCCTTTGCCTGTAATAGAGACATAAACGGGGTTTTCATCTGCTTTGTGGCTTCAATTGCCCTAACACTTTACATTGTCAATAAAGACGCCGTGTAGGTCAATGACCAGAAATTAATTACGAGGGAGAGGGCCTCGTGGTGGGGCTCCAAGTCTTGTGAGGAAAATGAACATAGAAAGAATGCTCTCCTTAGAATTTCTCTCTTTCCTCTGTTTTCCCTTTTGCTTTTTTGTTTTTTAGAGGCTGATCTCCCCCTCCCTCAATACTGAGGCTGGCCTAGAGCCCGAGGTCCTCCTGTCTCAGCCTCCCAAGCACTGGGAATATGAACATGAGTGACCCTCGCTGGTTCTTTTTGTGTGTGTGTAATAGGGACAGAAACCATTCTACCTCTGAGCTCTAGCCCCAGCCCTACTTCATTTTTTAATTTTGAAACATGGTCTCACTAAATTATCTTGTGCTACTGGTCTCAAACCTGCAATCTTCCTGTCTCAGCCTCCCAAGTACTGGGATTACAGGCATGCATCACCAGGCTCAGTTTTCTTAGAATTTCTTAAAGGACAGTGTAGGAGCATACACATTGATAGCTTTTATTTTTCGTGCATAATCTGTCAGTCTTTATTTATTTATTTATTTATTTATTTATTTATTTATTTATTTATTTATTTTTGTACGGGTCTGGGGATGGAACCCAGGGGCATTTGACCTCCGAGCTACACCCTCTGCCCTATTTTTATTCCTTATTTTTGAAACAGGGTCTCACTGAGTTGCAGAGGGCCTAAGTAGCTGAGGCTGTCCGCGAACCACGATCCTCCTGTCTCAGCCTCCCGAATGCTGGGATGACAAGCGTGCGCCACCACCCCCGGCTCTGACAGTCTTTATTAAACAAGCTTTCTTAAAAATATTTTGTTTTGTTGGTATATATTTTGTTTGATGTAAGGCATAAAATGCATTTTTTTTCTTTCTCTGCTCATAGAATAATAGCTTGGCCTTAGTATTCATTAGGCGAATAAGGAAATTAGTCAATAAAATCATGTCCTGTGTTCTCTGGTTGAGATAAGGAACCCTAGCTAAGGTATTCTGTCAGTTCTTGTATGATAGACCATATAAGTAACTGTGTCTATTTTGTATGATAGGAAATATATATATATATATATATATATATATATATATATATATATATATATATGTATCTTTGGGGGTGGTAGAGATTGAATCCAGGGACATTCTGCCTCTGACCTAACCTACACCTCGCAGCTCTAGTCTATAATTTTTGTGTGTGTGTGTGTGAAACAGGGTCTCACTAGGTCACTGAGGGTCTTGCTAAATTGCTGAAGATGGCTGTGAAACTGTATTCTTCCTGTCTCAGCCTCCTTAGAACTCACAACTGGCTGTAACTATATATTTGTGTGTGTGTGTGTGTGTGTGTGTGTGTGTGTGTGTGTGTGTGTGTGTGGTGTGGTGTGTTTCAGAATATCTCGTTGAACCGGTAGTTAAATGATTCCATTAATAGTTAATAGTATGACCAACCGTAAAGATAATTTGCAAGGTTCACTTTCCCATGAAACTCTTTGACTTAAATTATTTAGTGTCCACGCATTTTAGAAAAGACAGAAGAACTCAAGTCATAGTGATGGTGGAAAAAAGCTCTTCCTAAAGATGTTTTTTTTTTTTTTTTTGGTTTTGTTCTATTTATACTGGGTTGACCCCAGGGGCATTCCACCTCCAAGCTACACTCTATCAGCCCTATTTTATTTTGAAACAGATTCTCACTAAGTTTCAAAAGGCCTCACTAAAGTTGCCAAGGCTGGCCTCGAACCTGTGATCCTCTTCTCTTAGCTTCCCAAGTACTGGGATTTATTTACGCCACCGCTCCCGGCACAAATATTCTTTTGGAATGCGCGGTGACAGAGCACGAGGTTGCGGAGGGAGAAAGCCAGTGAGGCAGCTCAGGTGCTGCTGGGGCACAGCCCCGGCCAAGGCGGACGACCAGCCAAATAATGATGGCGGTGGCAAAGTGGCGTGTGCAAAGTGGAGTGTGTGTGACGGTCTATGCTACTCCTTGGAAGCTCTGTAAAAGAATGAACTTCAGAATACAAAGAGCACGCGGATAGTGATCAAGGCTTCTAGCAGGACAATTCATGACAGCCAAGTTAGGGGACCGATCTAGGTGTCCGTCAACAGGCGGTGGGTAAAGACACCGCGGAACTGTACTCAGCCCTCAGGAAGAAGGAGACTCCGCCGTTTGCAGAAAAACGGATTGAATTAGAGATCAGCCACTCTGAGATCAGCCAGTCTGAGGAAGTCAAGGGTCTTTCTGAGACTGTTTCTATTTCCCTCCTACACGGACATTAGAAAACTGGAATCCAAAGGGCCTTGAGCGAGCCGGGCGTGGTGGCACACTCCTGTCATCCCAGCATTCGGGAGGCTGAGACCAGAGGATGGAGGTTCGCGGCCAGCCTCAGCTACTTAGTGAGGCCCTCCGCGACTCAATGGGACCCTGTTTCAAAATAAAGAATAAAAAATAGGGCTGGGGGTGAAGCTTGAAGGTAGATGGCCCTGGGTTCCAGGGTTCCAACTACAGTACCGAGAGGGAGGGAGGGAGGGAGGGAGGGAGGGAGGGAGAGAGAGAGAGAGAGAAGGAGGAGGAGGAGGAGGAGGAGGAGGAGGAGGAGGAGGAGGAGGAGGAGGAGGAGGAAAAAAGAAAGAAGATTAAGACAGGCAGTATTTATTCAAACCACCCAGCTCATCGCTCCGGGAAACTCACCCTTCTGGAAGGTCTGCCTTTTGCAAAGCATAGCAGATTAGCAGCGGCCCCTACATAAACCACTCTATATTTAGACTTCCACTCAGCTCAGACCCCTCCGATCCGTGCCACTCGCCCAGCTCAGGATTTTGAATCATCGACAGCCTCCTATGCTTCATTAGCAGTGATTCAGGCTTCAGATGCTGGTGAAAAGAATCCTTCCACGGGAAAATACTACTTACCCCTTAATTAGGTACTTTGGTAATTCTCTGTATTTTTTTTTAAATATAAAATTTGGTAGCAGGATAGGGTGGTACATGGCCGCAACCCCCGTGCTTGGGAGGCTGAGGTAGGAGGATCGCAGGCTGGAGGGCAGCCTCAGCACCTTAGTGAGGTCCTCGGCAACGTGGGGTGGGGGACCCTGCTTTAAAATAAAAATATAAATGGGGCCTGGTGGCATACACCCGTGATCCCAGTATACGGGAGGATGAGACAGGAGGATTGCAGGTTGGAGGGCAGCCTCAGCAATTTAGAGAGACTCTTGGCAATTTATCAATATCCTGTTTAAACCAACCAATAAATAAATAAACATAAAATGGGGCTGGGGTATATAGCTCAGAGGTAGAAAGCCCCTGGGTTCAAACCCCAGTGCTAAATTTATGTTTCTACATACATATACAGAAATGTATAGACATATATGGGCTTATTTGTATATACATAAACATTTACATATAAGAATATAAAGAAATAAAAATAAAGTAATGGCGATGATATGTATGTTATATACCTACATGTTTGTATCTGTATATAAAATATAAATATTTTTAAAATGTTGAGGGGAGAGGTGGAATGGCCCTGGGTTCCATCCACAGTGTCAAAAACAAACAAGTGAATATCTGGTCTAACCCTCCCAAGTAACTTCCTCGCACCCTCCGGGGGGTCTCGATTGACTTCCTTCACCCCCCCCCTGTCCCCTTTTGGGGTGTCAGTAGGTCAATGGAGGGGGAATGTGGCAGTATTGGAAAATTGCTTTGGTATTCATTTCAAAAACATACCCAGTCGTCGGGGCCTGGGTGCTGAGCGGGCACTCGGGCAGGGAGGGGGCAGCGGGTGCAATGCAGAGTTCCCCTCACTAAAGCGAAAAATGAAAAAGGATCACAAGTCGCGTCTTGATTTCTCAAGCACAGGGGCGGCCCTTCTCTCGGATCTTCCTGGTCGGCCCCACCCTTTTGAATGGTTTTCGGATATTCCACCGCAGGTTTGGACCACAGCGCTCCAAACCACCCCTCTGCGGATGGCGGGGCTGTTCGTGATTTTCTTCTATGACATAAAGAGCCGTGATGACCATGTCAGAACAGACTTCCTTTACCCACGTGTTTCCTGGGTTTGAATGATACAGCCTTAGACAGGAGACATGCTAGATACATTTTTTTTTTCCCCCTAAAGGTGGTACTACAACTGGGATCCAACCTATTCCCCCAAGTTCTCGAGTCTACAGATCTGGCCTGTGATGTACTTGACTCTAGGATTCAATTCCGATTTTTATCAGGAGTTGGAAACCCCAGGGGATGTTTAGCTGAGACGGGAGTGTCGTTTCAGCGGATCTGTCTCCTTCAACTGTTGCGCGTCCCACTGAGATGGAACACAACGCCAGTCAAAAGAAATAAAAACCCGGACGGCGATGCACGTGGATAATGGAGCTGGACCCAGCCTTGCTCCGAACCGATCGGAAAATTCTCGCAGCGCCCCAGTTAGGAGGAAATTAAACAGAACACGCCTCTAGTGGGACGAACGGAAATTAAAGAGCACACGTTGTTTTGCTTATTAATTTCTCCCCCCAAATCGAGATAGCGCACAACAACAATAACACGAAAAGTGCCTTCATGCAAAACGTTTTCTTCCAACGAGAGGCAGCCAAGCTGTTGCTTTCAGGAGAAGTCTTACAGGACGGAAAACGCAATTGGTGGGAAAATATTTTCTCTTAATATAGAATGATATGCCTGGCGCTAATGAATTTATGAGCATGCTCAAGATAACGTATGACCGGGGGAACTACCCTGTAGGAGGTTTTGGAAACGAAAGTCTATTTTTTAAGTGCTAAGAAAAGATTTGGCGAAAGTAACTCCAAAAGTTTAAATATTTACCTAACAATCCAGTGACTATGGCAAGTCATTAAAGCTGTTTGTGTGTAGTACTAGGGATTGAACCCAAGGGTGCTCTATCTCGAAGATATATACCATATCTTTTTTTATATAAGGTTTCAGCCAGGCACAGTGGCATATGCCTGTGATCCCAGTACTTGGGGCTTGGGGGGGCTGGGAAAGGAGGATTGCAGGTTCGAGGACAGCCTCAGCAACTTCACAAGGCCTTCAGCAACTTAGAGAGACTCTTGTTTCAAAACCAAAAATAAAATTGAGCTGGGCAGGTAGCTCACAGGGAGAACACACCTGGTTTCAGTGCCCAGTACCACGCCCACCCCTGCACACACACACAAAAGAAACAGGGTCTCGCTAGCTAAGTTGCTGAGGCTGGCCTTGAAACTGTGATCCTCCTGTCTCAGTCCCCCGAGTACTAGAATTGCAGGTACGTTTTAATTAACAAGTTTTTGGTAGTTCTGTTTTTTGGGGGGAAAAGGGTACCCTGAAATCGAACCCTGGCGCCCTCTAACTCTGAGCTCCCCCCCTCCCCGAGCCCTATTTTATTTTTTATTTGGAAACAGGGTCTTGCTAACTTTTCGAGTTTGGCCTTTAACCTGAGATCCTCCTGTCTCAACCTCCTAGATTTTAGGATTACAGGCATACACCAGCATGCTCGGTTTGGGTACTGATGTCTAAGGTACATTTTAGTGGTAAGTACCCATTTACATTTTTTTTGCATAAAAATAAAAGATTCAGCCAGGCTTGATGGCGCACACGCTTGTCATCCCCGCGCTTGGGAGGCGGAGACAGGAGGATGGCGCAGGTTCGAAGCCCGCCGCGCTGGCTTAAGAGACCCTGTTTCCAAATTAAAAAAAAAAAAGTATAAAATACGTCTGGGAGTGTAGGCCGGAGGTAGACGGGTTTCCAGGAACCCCAGGACCACCAAAAAAAAAAAAAAAAAAAAAAAAAAGAATAAAAATAATACAAAACAAAAGATTCCACAGGTTCACATTTGCAAATAAGAAGACTAGTATCAATGATGTTGAGGACGCTCTCTCTGTGTCATTACGACTTCCCGACTTGCTCGTGGCACCGAGGAGCGCGTCCGAGTGCACACGATCAATGTTCATTAGATTTACCGAACTGACGGGTCGCCACGGGACGCCACGCGCGGAGCGTCTGAGCTCCCCGTAATGAATAAATGAAGCGGAGGATCCCCACAGCCGCTGCACCTGCCAGAACTCTGCATCTGACACTTGACCGCTCGTGAGAGTCGGCTCGTCCAAGTTGATCCATTTGGAAAGAAGAAGAAAAAGGAGAAAACTTATAATAAAAGCGCAAACTCGTGAGGCCTTCCAAAGGGCACTTGGACGAGTTTCTTGGGACCGTCGCTTCCAGGAGTCGGGCTGTGCTGAGAGGAATCAATTATTAATTTTTTTTTTTGGACGACGGATCAGTTCGTGGCTGCTGGAGGGCATTCGGGGTTCATGCCACTAAAACCATGGCATCGCTTTACAAGCAAAAACGCAAAGTGGATGGGAACAAAGGCAGAGCCCCGAGCCAGCCCTGCTTTTTGGGGGTTGGCACAGAAATCCAGGTTCGGCGGCAGAAGCCCAGGACAGGTGGTGAACGAGGACAAAGGGAATTATTTCCTGGACAACAAAGCGCTAACTAATTTTCAGGAAATATTCTGTCCACTCCCCTCCTGTGGTAAGGTAATTTTTTGAAACCAGAGCACGGCGATCAACTGGGAAAAGATAAACAAGAGATTCACAGCTTTCTCTGTATGTCAAAAGACTCCCATACTTTGTGACAAAGAGCTAAACCAGCTCCTCTAAACATCGGGATCTCCGCAAGCACCTATAAAAGTTCAGTGAAATGCTAAAATTAATTCCTGTATTCTGTCCAGATCAGCGATACGAAACCAGAGAGAATAAGGAAATGAAGGCGGAGGCCAGTATGGAGGCCAGTGGCTTTAGACGTTAAGTACTGAGCCGGGTGTGGGGCTCCATGCCTGCAATCCCAGGACTTGGGAGGCTGAGACAGGAGGATCGCAGCTTCAAGGATGGCCCCAGCCTCTTAGCACGACCCTCAGTCTCCTAGAAAGACTCTAAATAAATAAATAAATAAATAAATAAATAAATAAATAAATAAAATAGGGTTAGAGGTGTAGCTCAGAGGCAGAACAGCCCTGAGTTCAATTTCCAGCAAAAAAAAAAAATTTATATATATATATATATATATATATATATATTTAATAGACAGATATTCACATTTGATCCCAGGAGTCTAAAGAGATTCATTAGAGCTAGCCCCTCCCTTAGCATTTATCACTGCAAAGACACCTTGACCTTTCAGGCTTGGTGAAGATGTCAATTTGCATCTGGGAAGAATTGTGGATGGTATCCAGTTTAGACCTCTCGTTTTATCAAAGTCCAGAGTTAGACATGATGAGCCTGGGTCTTCTGAACCATTTCTGTTTCTAACTGGAAGACACTTAAAACGTGGCGGGTCGGGTGGGAGGCTGAGACAGGAGGGTCACGGGTTTGAGGACAGCCTCGGCAATTTAGAGAGGCCTACTGCAACTTAGTGAAACCCAGTTTCAAAATAAAGCATTAAAAAAAAAAATAGGACTGGGGGTTGCAGCTCGGAGATAGAATGCCGCTGGGTTCCATCCCTAGTACCGAAATAATAATAATAATAATAATAATAATAATAATAATAATAATAATAATACAGAGTTCAGTAAGATGTGGTTGTCCGAAAAAGCCCAATTCAGAGGCAGAGGGGTCTAACTGAGTGCGGTAATGTTCAGATCTCAATCGTGCGGTTAACATCCACAGGGAAGGCCGCAGATCAAATGCCTTTCCTCCCAGACTCACTCTCAAGTACTCTTGAAAAAAAGGTGTGATCTCTGCGACTCCAGTGCCCCAAGGATAGCCTGAGTGTGACTTCAGAGAGAGCTGGGTCCGGCCTCCGTGTTTATCCCGACAAAGGGAAGGTCTGGAATTCGCCATTAAGATTATAAAAAAGCCCTTGGGCCTCACCCTGTCTTGGATGCATAGAGGTTAGACGTGGGGCGGACAAATGAATTATTCAACAGAGATCGGAAGACAGGGCAGGGGTCCGGGTTCTGACTGGGGTCCGGGTCAAGCTGCCCGTGACCGCTGCAAAAGGAAATTAAGATGAACAACGGAGCTAAACGCAGCGGTCATGCTTGCATTCCCAGTACTTGGGAGGCGGAGACGGGAGGATCCAGGCTGGAGGTCAGACTCAGGAATGTAGGGAGACTCAGCAACACAGAAAGACCTTGTTTAAATAAACGCATGAATAAATAAATAAATAAATAAATAAATAAATAAGCAAGTATTCGAGTCAGGGATGGGGTGTAGCTTCAAGGTAGAATGCCCCTGTGTTTAATCCATAGAACTAAAAAAACGAGAAAAGAAGTAGGGTGTAGGGTCTAGTGGAAATGTGGGGGTGCTCGCTAAATGTGCTCCCCGCCAACGGCATTAATGCTGGCCTCCCGGAGAAAGTTATTTCCACGTGAATGTAATGTGTCATTACAAAAGACCGCCGTGCTCCTGTCTGGCTTTCTGTCCCACCCTATGATGTCTTCCACGTAAGTCTGGGCCACTGTGATGCCAACCATGTCGAGACCCTCCCCAGGGCAAGCAGAAGCAGGCACCGTGCTCCTGGACCTCCAGATAAACGCCATCTTTCCTTACGAATCGCGCAGCCCCACGTCTTTTGTGATACATAATGTATAACCGACTTGCACGTCTTATTTAGAATTGAATTCAAGCGCCTCATCTCGCAGACCGTGCTGCAGAGAATCTCAGTTAAGTGCGGAGGCCTTCCTCACGGGGAGGCAGGACAGGTGTTCCGACAGCTTATCTTGAGAGGTGCCCGGTTGACGGCTACTCCTGGGGGATGTCAGCTCTCCTCACTTAAAGCTCAGTTATGAATCGGAAGAGTGCAATTTACCACAGCTAAGGGGATGAGTCTGGAGGAACAGAGGTGTGGGGTTTAGAAGTTCTCAGAAGCAGGTCTGAGCTTACAGGTAAGGGACACAGAACACCAGCCCCCAAAGGGCACTCGGCGGGCTCAGACTCTGGGCGTGCGTGAGCAACAAATCCCAGGAAAGCCCTAACACTCTGCACGCCAAGGCGTCTTAAAGGCATCCTGGCCTTTGGCATAATCTACGTGTTGGAACTATTTGCCTTATTTAATGGATATATATATATATATATATGTATATATATATATATAAAATGTCTCCTGAAAAGATCATGCATTAATATTCAGGGTGGCTGTAATTAAGTCATGAGGGTTGCAGTCTCTTTGCCGGGCGTGGTGGCGCACGCTTGTAATCCCCGCGCTTGGGAGGCGGAGACCGGAGGATCGTGCAGCCGCGCGCCATGGCTTAGGAGACCCTGTTTCTAAATAAAAATGTAAAAGTAGGTCTGGGAGTGTAGCCCAGAGGTAGAAGGGCTTCCAGGAACCCCAGTACCACCAAAAATAATAATAATAATAATAATAAATAATAATAATAATAATAATAATAATAAATAAATGGATAAATCCGCTTTCATGGGTTTACTGGGTGGTCACTGAGGCGGGTGGGGTAGACTGGAGAATGTGGGTTCCTCGGATTGTGATGTTAGGGTGTGCTCTTTACATCTCCTTGCCTGGGGCTCCCTCTTGCTTCCAACCTTCACGATGTAGGAGAAGAGCTCTTCCTTCTCCCGTGGACCTGCTTCCCGTCACCGTGCCCCGAGCTCTGCGGACCCAGCCTCACATGGACTAAACCCAGAAATCTCCAGAACTGTGAGCCGACCCATCTTCCTTCCTCTAACGTGTGATAGTTTTCTTGGATTCAACAATGAGAACATTGACAGAGACAACTTGTCACTAAAAATTGTATTCATCAAGGACAGTCGTCACGGAGACTGATTAGACCGAGCCTGTAAGGAGATGCGTACTGGAGCTGCTGGGCGCATGTGTTTGTATGTTGCAACAAAGGCGGAGACACAGAGATTCCGCCAACAATGCTCACATTTATATACACAATCGCTTCTTCGGCTGGCAACGAGGAGGCATTTGGTTCTGTCCAGGCTCCCTTACGTAGATTTATTTTTTTCTCCTCCTCCTCCTTCTTCTCCTCCTCCTGACACCATGTTCCATTTGCTAGTGAAAGTTTTAAAGATCAGTTTGAAATTGCATTTTCCATTGATTTGCGCAGTGCCGTCTGACATGTAAGCGCTTTATCTTTGGGTGGCAGACTTCTCAATCTGCCCCATCCTCTTATGTCATCCGTATTCCAATTCCCCCCAAGGCCAGCGTGCGCGGAGTCGCTGAGCTGGAAGGGCTTACGGAGGTCAGTGTGTTTCAGTCCTCCTAGGAACAAGCGAAGGGCGGTGTGCCCCAAACACAGGAGCACCCGGCAAGACAGGGCCCCCTTCCACGCCCTCGCCTTTATTTCTTTATAGGCCACTTTCAGCTCTTTTTTTTTTTATCAACTCTATTTATTTCTGAACACTATAAAATCTTAACGAAGTTGGATTTTGTAAGACACACGAAGCTATGCCGTAGCGAAATATGGGTGATATCTATGTAAGTTTCCCCCTGCTGGAATTGGGGGAACATGGTTCATGCCAGGAGATGGCCTGTCAAATGACTGATAAGTTGCAATAAAGAAATGTTCGTGATTGTTCAAAGAAGCTGGTAGCTCTCATTATTGGGAGAACCTAACTTCTATAAAGTATTTTTAAAAATGTGAACCATATACCCAGTTAACTCTACTTATTAGGCTTACACCTATACACTGCAGGGAAACTTTACTTCGCCAGTAAAACCTTCGCGGGGTTACTTATTTGGGAGGGGGAAGCTTGGCATCCGTGATGAGATCGCAAGCCTCTATTTCTTCCTGTCTCCACGTTGCGCGCCAGAGCCAATTTAAAATGGCATCAACTCGTTTTGTCAATTCAATGTCCCAGGCATTGCTTTATGTGTTATTTCTTCTTAATATAGTACCTCCTGCCTTTTAAATATAAGAACTGCTCAATTGAAATACTTTTTTTCTTTGGAAACAGGGTCTCTTAAGCCAGCGCACGCAGCTGGCTTCGAACCCGCGCCATCCTCCTGTCTCCGCCTCCCCAGCGCGGGGATGATGAGCGTGCGCCGCCACGCCCGGCTGTCAGCAGTTATTTAACACACAAATTCACCTGCCGAATTACAGCTCCGTCTGACACTCAGCAACTTTCGAGAGTGCAGAAGGGATGAGGAAGGGGGCGCCCGCTCTAGGGGTGACTTCTAGTGTAGCTAATGGTTTAATAGTCATTTTATACCTCCTCGGCTAGGAGCAATTGTGTGCTATACACCACAAGTCTTAGCATTTGGAAATACTCGTTATTTTAAAGAGGTGGCTCTAATTTCTTTTATGTGTGATTTTTTTTTTAATGGACTTTATATTAGAGCAGTTTTAGGTTCAGAGTGAAACTAAATGGAAGACCCAGAGACTCCTCACAACATTCCCAGCTGTTGGCATCCAGGAGCCCACACCGTAAACACATGAGATCACCGGGGCCACGGTGAGCTTCAGGCCCAGCCCGGATGTTGTCCATTTTATGGGTTTAGACACATGTCTGATGACTTCATTCTACCACTTGCAAAAAACTCAGAGTTTTCAGCATCCTAAAAAAACCTTCCTCTCTCCCTCGCACACCTGACAGGAGCTGGTCTTTGTATTGCCTTCGAGCTCCCGCCTTTCCTGCCGGGTCATGTAATTGGATTCATATTCTGTGCAGCCTTTTCAGACTGGCTTCTTCCACTTGATAATAGGCATTTAAGTTTCCTTCAAGTCTTTTCATGGCTTGATGTTAATTTCTTCCTCCTTCCTTCCTCTCTTCTTCCCCTTCCCCTTCCTCGTTTCCTTCCTTCTTTCCTTCCTTCCGCCCATCAATCCCTTTTTATTTTTGTGTATGGTATGTGATATTGAGAATTGAGCCAAGGGCTGGCTCTTCTACCTCTGAGCTGTATCCCTCAGCTCTATTTTATATTTTGAAAAAGAATCTTGCTAAGGTGCTGAGGGCCTCACTGAATTCCTGAGGCTGGCCTCAAACCTGTAATCCTCCTGCCTCAGTCTCCCAAGTACTGAGATGAAAGGTGTGGGCCACCGTGACTGACCGCTCATTTCTTTCTGGCACCCAGTAATACCAGATTATCCGGATATACCCTCAAATATTGACATGTCGCCTACAGAAGAATATCTTCGATGTTTTCAAGTTTGGACAATTATGTATGAGCAAAGGTGCTATACAGAATCAGATGTGGGTTTTCTTGCCCACAACTTCTTGGGATAAACACAAAGAAATAAAGTTGGTGGATTATATGGTAAAAGGAGCTCTGTAAGATTTAAGCCCGTCTTAGTAGTTAGTTTTGGACAATCATTCTTCGAGAGGTCTGTTGGAAGGTTATTAGTGTGAGGAAGCAGGAATATAGTGAAAACATTTCTGGTCCTGCTCAAGACCCCAGAGTGGAAAAAAAGTCCGATGCAGCTGGGCGCAGTGGCACATGCCTGTAATCCCAGTACTGAGGAGGCTGGGACAGGAGAACTGCAGGTTCAAGACCAGCCTCAGCAACTTAGCAAGACTTTTAGGAACCTAGTGACCCCCTGTTTCAAAACAAAAATAGAAAAAGTGCTGGGGGTGCAGCTAGAAGTTAGACTCGCCCTGGGTTCAAGCTGAGTGTTTCTGAATCTCACTGAGATTCCGGGATTGAGGTTACGGTTTCTGGAGTCATCTCCAAATGTCATTAACGACCTTGGTTGGCTTGATGTATAGCGAGGAGCTGTTTGGGACCGGAGGGGTCACATTCTCTTCCTGAATCCCCCAACGGCTTCTATTCGAGAAAGGTAAGTACTGTGGGACCAGCATACGCTCTCATTTGGACAAGAAAGAGAAAGAGAAGAAAAGGGCAGGTGTGAACGGAGAAAACGGGTCCGAGAGAGACAAATACCTGCAGGGTTGTACAGTGGCCACCACGGAGGGGAGCTGAGGCCCTCCACTATAATCTATCTGCCAATGTTCAATTCCGATGGTTAATTACCCAGCTGGGGAGGTCATGGAAGAAGTTGTAAGCCGCCTGCAGTCCACGGCCAGGACCCAGGAAAGCCCCTTGATTTTTATTATATGGCAGATTACACAGACTTTTCAAAAGCCTCCCACTTTGATATCCCAGTCTGCTCATTTCCCAGCACAAAATGGCTAGGTCATTTACCAACTCACGTATCCGGACCTCTGAATGGCATTCAAAATACATCATCTAGGGCAGATAGCGCCACTATCTCCAATTTCAAGATGAAAAACAGATGGAATAAATAAATGATGTAAAAATTTCCCAAGGTCACAAAGTTAATAGAAAAAAAACCCAAAAAAACCACAGGGTGAGAATGGAACGTGACGTCATTTACCAGGCTTCAAATTTAACTGTCCATTCACCAAGTGCCGGGTACATGTAATGCTCCTATCTTTCTGAACCTCATTGTGATACCGAATTACAATAGACCAAGAAAAGTATGTTTTAAAAAAAGAAGAGAAGCCGGGCATGGTGGTGCACGCTTGTCATCCCCGCGCTTGGGAGGCGGAGACAGGAGGATCGCGCAGGTTCGAAGCCAGCCGCGCCAGCTGGCTTGGGAGACCCTGTTTCCAAATAAAAATATAAAATAAATCTGGGAGTGTAGCCCGGAGGTAGAAGGGCTACCAGAAACCCCAGTACCACTAAAGAAGAAGAAGAAGAAGAAGAAGAAGAAGAAGAAGAAGAAGAAGAAGAAGAAGAAGAAGAAGAAGAAGAAGAAGAAGAAGAAGGAGAAAAAAAAAACTATCCTATTCTTTGGGAACATATAGGTATCCATGATATGAAATAATCATTATTATTAAAGAATCTACTCATAACTTACAATTTTTTCTTTTGAGACACGAAATTATTTTCTAATTATTCTCTGCTATGCATATACTTAGTTCTGTACCTACTAGATTCCCTACTGGATTTCTTACTCTGAAGGGACAAGACACATTGGTCTCATAGGTCTCTTAAAACCGCCAAGGCATGTCATACATTGCTATTAAATGGTTGTTGATTAACTATATATTTCTCATCCCCATTCACTCATACTGAAATCCACAATGTAGTTAACAGTACTATATAAATACAAACATCAGAATATCTAACTCAGCCTATTAAGTTGCTATAGTTGTTTAACAAAGCAGGAGATTATGGAAAAATCCAGAATGCTAATGAGATAGAGCCAACATAAATTGAAAACAAAATTTTAATCCAGGCTTGATGGAGCATGCCTAAAATCTCAGTACATGGGAGGCTGAGGTAGGAGGATTATAGTTTTGAGGGCAGCCTCAGCTCTTTAGCAAGACCCTCAGTAACTTGGTGAGATCTTGTTTCAAATAAATAAAAAGAGCTGAGGGCATAGCTCAGAGGTGGAATGTCCCTGAGTTCAATACCTAGTAACATATAAGCCAAAACAAAACACAAAATAAAGGGGGTGAGAATAAAGTCAATAGCATAGAAGTGGTAAATCTTAGCAGGATGATTTCTGGTTGGAGGTCAGTGTTAGGAGCTTTTCAGAGCCCTCTGCTACTTAGTGAGACCCTATTATAAAGTAAAAAAACGATTAAGAGCTGGGGATGTGGCTCAGCAGTAGAACATCCCTAGGTTCAATTCAGAGCACCCCCCCAAAAAAAAAAGAAAGAAAGAAAAAGAAAGCCGGGCGTGGTGGCGCACACTTGTCATCCCCATGCTTGGGAGGCGGAGACAGGAGGATCGCGCAGGTTCGAAGCCGGCCGCGCTGGCTTAAGAGACCCTGTTTCCAAATAAAAATATAAAATAGGTCTGGGAGTGTAGCCCGGAGGTAGAAGGGCTTCCAGGAACCCCAGTACCACCAAAAAAAAAAAAAGAGAGAGAGAGAGAGAGAGAGAGAGAGAGAAAGAAAGAAACTTAAAAACTTAGTGTTTAGAAAGAACCTATACACTTTATTTTATTAATAGAAGGTGAAAAGAACAAAAAAGTTTTAAGAAGAAAAAGGCAACAGAGAGGAGCAGATCGTCAAGCCAAAGCCCTTGATTCCAGGGCAACATTTACCAAGCAAAAGAATTTCCTTTTTTATACTAACTCTTGGACTAGGAATAGTTCGATTGTTTCCTGTATTTTCTGCTTTCTAATAAAATGACCCATCCCTTCTCTGCCCTTGAAAATGTTATGGCTTTATAAAGGCACCCAGCGGTCTCCCGCACCTGGTTAAGCCGGGTCAAACGCTGCAGTATTCGAGGACTGATCCACAAATTGCGATTCTATACAATTCAGATAGATTACCAGGAGGCCCCAACTATTATGGTTCCATGGGTAAAACATTACAGGACCTTTACAAATAACCACAATCGATTCTGTTACAGAATCCAATTGCTCCTAGAACGGTCATTCATGCTGAGAACACCGAGGACCCGGCAAGAAACCACAAGTCCACGCGTCTCCGGCGAATACGACACGGGGGGCTGTGTTTCTCGCTGGAAATATCCAACTATCTGGTTCTCCTTTGTGTCAACTGAGGAGTCAGAATGCCACGGCCCTGGGATTAAAACTAGCGGTGCATCTGCGGGAATTACCGTAAATAGATTGTGATTAAACCTATTATACCTACAGTATTATCTTGAAATATTAGAAATAACAATTAGGGGAAAGAGGAAATTGCTTCCCGGTTTTGAAATGTGGCAAATTCTTCCCCAAAAAGTTCACTCAATTTTTATCACGTTTCTTTTCTCCTGAGCTTTTCTTGTAAAGATAAATTGTTTGCTCTTAGGATCATTGATGCTCCTTCCTTACGACTCTTCATTCTATATTCCCAAGTGTAATCGATCCGAATTGTTTTTCTCTGTGTTATTTTTTGGTAGAGCTTTGCGTTAATGTGACAGTGGCTTTCTAAAAGCCAGGTTGAAAATTCCCTTCTCTGTTAATATTCCTAAATATTAAATGTGGAACTACTCTTATTCTGCTGGGCATGGTGGCACACATCTGTAATTCTAGTACTTGGGAGGTTGAAACAGGAGGATCTCGGGTTAGAGGCCAGCCTGAGCTACGTAATAAAACTCTCAGCAACCTAGTGAGACTCTTTTTCAAAACAAAAATTAAAAAGGACATGGGGTATAACTTGTAACTTGGTGGGAGAAGCATCTGAAGTTCATTCTCAGTGACACACACACACACACACACACACACACACACACACACACACACTTCTTTGAAGGTGAGATGTGGTAATTTTGAAGAAAGTACTTTTTGAAAATGTTACTGATTTTCTCTACAGTTAATGGTTTGTTTAGGCTTTCCATTTCATTCACTGTGAATATATATATATTTTTTTATTTCTGGTCATATCAGAAGTACATGATCACTATAAAAATAAAACAGTTACCCGAAAGAATAGTTTTAATCATTTAAATTCTCAGCCAAAGATAATCACCCATTAGCATTTTAGTGAGAGTCATTTTCTGTGTTTCTTTAATGCATATATGTGACATTTTTGTTATCACACTCTTTTAAAAAAGAACCCTTTTAGGGGCTGAGGTTATAGCTCAAAGATAAGGCACTTGCTCAGAATGAGCGAGGCCCTGGGTTCAAGCACTCCAACAAAATAAAACAGCCTTTTAATTTCCCGTCTCTTTGAGGCTAGTATATGTATTTTCTTCATTGAGAAGTACTTATGTGGGGCCTGCTAGCTGCAAGACATCATGGTAGGTGGTCTGGAAGTAACGCATTAATACCAAAAATGTTGCACTCTGGGAAGCGAGACCTTATTTCTTCCTCTCTTCCTTCCTTCCTTTGTTTAGGTCACACCTACCTAAACAAATCAAGGAAGCGGTCTCTGTGGCGAACGTCTGACATCCCAGTACTTGGGAGACTGAGACAGGAGGATCACAGGTTCAAGGACAGATTCAGCAACTTAGTGAGACCCTGTGCAAATTTTTAAAAAAGAATAAGGGGTGGGGGGTGTTATCTTGGAGGTAGAATGCCCCTGGGATCGATCAAAATTACTGGGGGGAGAATTAAAGGGGCATCTCTGGGATGCGGAAGGGTGAAAACTTGGGTAGCCGCCAGGTATCCTGCATTATTAGAAAAACCCCAAATCCTGAAGGCCAAAAAATAAAAGTAAGAGTTCTAGCTACCCATTTCTAGTCATAGCTGAGTACCACCTATAATTCATAGGCTGGATGCACCTGCCCCCAGTGTCCATGTGAAGAAGAAGATTGAGATCCGGGAATAAATCTGGCCTGTAATCCCTTTACTTGGGGGTCTGAAACAGGAGAATCAGAGTTTTGAGGCTAGCATCAGCCACCTTGGCACCTGGGCGAAATCCTGTTTCTAAATAAAAAAGGCTAAGGGTGTGGGGTAGATCCCTACCAACCTTCAGAGTGGAGGGAAGGATGGAGAGATGGGAAAAAGGGGGGAGGGAGAGAGGAAGAAAGGAAAGAAGGAAGAAAGAAAGGAAAGAAGAAAATAATTTAGTTTTAGCTATCCTCGGTATCCAACTAATAGTAGCGAAATATATCCTAGAAAGTCATGCGGGACTTATGCAGAATATGAGTGAGGAAAAAATATCCATAAATGTAGCCATCAATATTAGAAAAATTTATTTTAAATTTGAAATTATATAGGTCATCTTTTTAGAAGGAAAAATGTTAAGAATAAAATTTTTAGAGCTGAAAAATTTAAGATTAGACATGCTCGACAAATGAGACGCTTTTCTTTTCCTTTAATTCTCCTGCTATCAAAAAAAAAATTTTTTTTAAAAAAAGAGAGATTTGATTTTTCCTTTGTTATTCTCAGCAGTCACATCTTAATTCTGAAAATAAGTACTTGAGAATGATTGGCTCGAGAGCAGTGTTGAAATCATTTACAACATAATTTACAAAATAATTTATCTCGCTCTTTGTGGCCAGGAAGCAAGCCCTCTATGGCTGGCATCCGTCACCATGAACCAACTGATGCAGGGATCCAGCCAGGCGCGGTGATGCTCGCCGGGACCCCAGTAAACGGAGTCCGAGACAGGGGGATCACAGGCCGGGGGCTGAACCCAGAGGTCTCTACATCGGAGCTACACCACAGCTCTCTTCATTTTTTATTTGGAAGCTTGGCCTCGCAAACTTGCAGAGCCTGACCTCAGACACGCGCTCCTGGTTTTCACGTCCGATTACAAGATCATGGGCGGCGCTTGGGAAGCTGAGACGGGAGGATCACAGGCTGGGGGCCGAGCTCGGCAACACAGCGGGGGCTACGGCAATTCAGCGAGACCCCATTGCCAAGTAAAGAAAGACGAAACGGGGCTGGGGGTGGAGCTCAGAGGTAGAATGGCCCCGTGTGCGACCCCCAGAAACACGCACGCACACACACACGTTGAGCAAATAATAAAATGACATATGCAAAAAATGAATATATGCATAACAAAATAAGACACAAGATACTAAAAGGACTCAAAGAGCAAATAACCGTCTGGAAATTCCAACATGAGAGCTTATACACATACAATAAAAGACAGTGGAGAGGAGTGTAAAAAAGGATCCAGAAAGGCAGGGATGGCGGCTTGTAATGAAGCCCCGGGGGTGTAGGGCTGAGGGCTGGGTCCTAGAGGAAACGCATGCATGGCACAGACGGGCCGGCTCTTAACGCAGGGCCTCTCGTGATGAAATAAGGGAAACGGCCACTTTACATTTCAGTTGTGGAAAACCATGAGATGTCAGCCCTCTCCAAATAGGTTCGTTATACTCTCCTGAGTCAACTCCCAGACAGTCTCCACTTGGGGATAGGCAGGACAGGAGATTAAAAGATACATTAAAATCAGGAAACAGATCAGTGGTAACTAGAAGAGATATACTGCCCAAGGAATGTGAGTTTCTGTTAGATGGGACGTGAAAATCTAGCCGATGTTTTAACTATTCCAGGCAGGTATATATAGGAACGCTGAACCATTAGCTTCAAACTTTGCTTGTCAGATTATTTCTGAAATTCTAAGCACACCTGAACACAGAAATTTTTTTTTCGAAAATAATAGCTGTCATAGAATAAGAATCAGGCAATGAACTGCCCTATACGGCTATCTGTGTCTGATCAAAGAGTTACTGACAAACAGAAATACACGCGTCAATACATTTTATTTATGTCCACTATCAGGAGAAGGAGCCTGTGATGCATCCATGCACTGGAATATTAAGCAATCCATAAAAGAGTACATTTCTGACACACAGAACAACACAAGAGAATCTAAAATAATACTGTGTTGAGGAAAATAAACTAGACAAACAAAAAGAGAAGAAAAGAAAGCAATCCAGGAGTGGTGGCACGTGCCTACAATCCCAGCACTTGGGAGACTGAGGCAGGAGGAATAGTAGTCTAGTGAGACCCTGTTTTAAAATAAAAATAATAAAAGCCGGGCGTGGTGGCGCACGCTTGTCATCCCCGCGCTGGGGAGGCAGAGACAGGAGGATCGCGCAGGTTCGAAGCCAGCCGCGCGCGCTGGTTTAGGAGACCCTGTTTCCAAATTAAAAAAAAAAAAATGTAAAAATAGGTCTGGGAGTGTAGCCCGGAGGTAGAAGGGCTTCCAGGAACCCCAGTACCACCAAAAATAAATAAATAAATAAATAAATAAATAAATAAATAAATAAATATAATAAAGGACTGGGAGTGTATTTTAGAAGTAGAATGCTCTTCTCCAACAAGAGAAACACAAGTAAATAGAAAAGTCATTCCAAAAACCTAAGCACTGCAACTGTACATGTATATAACTTCCAGAGTGCTCAATACAAACATGTAACCTTCCGCCTTCTCTACAGCAATGCGTTTGATGAAGATGTTTAAATTAGATTTCGGGTTGCCAGGCGTGGTGGCGCACGCTTGTCATCCCCGCGCTTGGGAGGCAGAGACAGGAGGATGGCGCAGGTTCGAAGCCAGCCGCGCGCGCTGGCTTAGGAGACCCTGTTTCCAAAATGAAAATGTAAAAAATAGGTCTGGGAGTGTAGCCCGGAGGTAGAAGGGCTTCCAGGAACCCCAGTACCACCACCAAAATAAATAAATAAATAAATAAATAAATAAATAAATAAAATAAAAAAATAAATTAGATTTCGGGTAATTTTCTGAATTGCCTTAAATAGCTCAGTATTGCCGAAGGAATAAACGTGTGCCGTGCCCGTCAGTTGGCTGGCCGCCTAGATGACATCACGCAAGAAACTACCTTCCCACTTTGAGGACCT
Organism: Muscardinus avellanarius; assembly: GCF_963383645.1. Classification (NCBI taxonomy): domain Eukaryota; kingdom Metazoa; phylum Chordata; class Mammalia; order Rodentia; family Gliridae; genus Muscardinus; species Muscardinus avellanarius. Next base: position 13,737,216 of record NC_137808.1, on the reverse strand, counting down.
GCTGTTTTCTAGGAAAGCCCAGGTGAAACACGGACATCGCGCTTGTCTCTCCGTGGGGCCGGGTACTCGTCCTGAACACACGCCACGGCAGAAGCCGCAGGAAACCCACAGAGGAACTAAGAAAGAGTTCTACACGTTAACATGAAAATTAGCTTGGGAGATCCCACAAAGACCGCACTACCGCTTTTTTTAATATTAAAGCAAAAAGAGGCCATTTATTCCCCAGCTTGTTCACATGAATGAGCCGCTAGAGCCTTGGCTTTTGATAACGCAGTAAAGGATACAGAGTCTCCAGCAATATCTGAAATTGGTTTTCCGTGCTGAGACACTCTTTAGAACGCTTGTACCCCGGGCGCGACTGTCTACTGAGCCTTATTCTGACCACCGACGATGAAATGAGCTATATGATCTATGAGGTTATGGGAGAATATGAAAATCGGCCAATAAAAAAGTTATCTTCAGATAGCCTTTGAGAGGATAAAAATAGAGGATTATCATTTTACTACTGTCAAGAGAAGGGATTCATTTTTCATCATTTTCTATTTCCACTGCCTGATGTGGTAAAACGGGATGAATAGAAAGGCCATTGTCTTTATTCATTCACTTCAAGAGACTGTTAGAAGATGGAAATCTTTGGAAATGATCATGCCTCGGGAACAATCTTTATCTAAAAACTGTGACTCCTGCCGAATGCTCTGCTGTCTTCCAACTGTAAATGTTGTTAAGAGGATGAATTAGACACAAGCTGTCAACACAGATTTCCAGTGTCTGCCCCACAAAGTTCATTTGAGGGCCTCTGTCTTCCTCGATTTGCAAAGATTTTCCGTTATCACGAAGTACACGATTTACATTAGATAAAGGGAAATGATTAAAAGCACATCACTGATTTCTGACATCTCTCTTCATGAACCAGCGGGGATTGAGTTGCTATCTATAAATAAACCACACAATGACTAAATGATGTTATCACTAATTTCCAAGATCTTGCCAATTGTTGAAATTTTTATCAGTGTCTCAATGGGCTATTTTCGTGATGTGGTGATAACCGGATAGCAAAAAAGCTACGCTAATGGATTATTTTAGCATAAAATATAAACTATAACCATTTTATAGGTTCTCTAGTTGAGATACTGAGGTTGATATCTATAATTTGCACTACATATCTTTTTTGTGCGTGTGGTGTTGAGGATTGAAACCAGGGGCATTCTACTTCTGAGCCACATCGCCGGTTCTATTTTATTTTTTGATATTTATGTATGTATTTATTTTTGGTGTACTGTGGATTGAATCCAGGGGCTTTCTACATCTGAGCTACACCCGAGCCCTAATATATATGTATTTATTGGTGGTACTGGGATGAAACCGGGGGCATTCTACTTCCAAACTACATCCCTAGCTCTGTTTTTTTATTCTTAATTTTGAAACAGGGTGTCACTGAGTTGCAAAGGGCTTCACTTTTACTAAGTAGCTGAGGCTGTCCTCAAACCGCAATCCTCCTGTCTCAGTTTCCCAAATGCTGGGATTACAAGCATGAACCTTCATGCCTGGCTACCTATTTTATCTTTTTTATTTTTGAAAAGGGGGCTAAGTTGCCGAAAGTTTTGCTGCTTTGCCAAGGCTGACATCGAACCTGTACTCCTCCTGTCTCAGCCTCCCAAGGACTAGAATTCCAGGTGTGTGCCACCACACCCAGCCAAACATCATTTCATATACATATTTTATACTAAGATAGGCATATGTATACATAAACAGAGTATATATTTATATAACATGCAAGCCCATTGTGTATTAAATTAAAAGGATAGATATGGTAAATACTTGATTATGCCTTTTGAATTCATAAAGAAGTACATTCTAACCATGTCTAAGAGAAATAAAGTAAAAATGATTGAAGCAGAATCCAAAAATGTTGGCCACAAAGTTCTGGATGAACAGTTAGGAAATCATTTTTATGTCCTTCGAAGTTTTATATGCAATAATTAAAACAGTACTGAAAAGATATCTGGAAATCAATCAGAACCTTTAAAAAAAAGAACAAAAATTTTATTATATAAAATTCATAAGATGGATATGCTTTGCTTCCCTGGAATTAATAACATTTTAGAAGATTATTCCAAAGGTATAATTTTGTTCCTCTTCAATTCTGTATATATAAAGGCAGCTCCTGTTCATCTTTTTGTAATAAATGCAAATGAAAGGTATTTTTTTTTAAAACATGTAGGTCTAATCTGACCAGTTAAGGAGCTGCATTTAAAAAACCTACCTTATATGTACAAAATAAATTTTGGATTAAGCTTTGTCAATAAACTCTGCGAGATAATATTTTAAAAGTTAAAGCCAAGCATGGTAATGCACACCTGGAACCCCCAGTACTTGGAAGGGTGAGACAGGAGGATTGCAGGTTTGGGGCCTCAGCAACTTAGGAAGACCCTCAACAACTCAGCGAGGCCCTGTTTCAAAATCAACAGGGCTCAGAGGTAGAATGCCCCTGGGTTCCATCTCCAGCACCACACATTAAAAAAAAAATTAAAATGGACTACATACAAAGATATCTCCATGGAAGCTCCCTTAATTTAAATTTCTATTTATTGCACAAACCACGGCTGAGTTTCCATGAGTCACTCCCGAGGTCTTCCATTAGCAAAATGCTGGCACGATTTTCCCCTAAATGAGAATTATAAATTATACCTCTTACTACTTTTTCTTTCTTGAAGTACATTTTCCTAATATTTAATTTATAAATCATGTCCCAGACGTATTGGTAATAAATGGTTGGAGGCGGCAGACGGGTCTCCAACAGGAAAGCCTCCTGCTCCCTGTTTACTGGGAGGTCTCATTAAAAAAGCATACAGAAAAAAGCAAAATAAAAACCACCTTGTGAACCTTTGTAATTGGTCTCAAGGGATGTGTAACTCTCAGGATATCGACACAGAGGTGCCCTAATCCGATCTCCCTCTCATCTACTGCAGAAAATATCTACTTTGTGATATACTGCTCGTATAGAAACAGTTGTTTACGCTCAGAATAAAAACAAAGCCAAAAATAAGTGCTATTTGATTTCAGATATTTTATTCTGAAGACAGAATCTGACTTGATATGATGATAATCATTCTAAACTATAATGCTGCTCATAAATGAGGTAATTTTGAATAAATGTGTCACGAATAGTTGTAATATACATAGAATTATGCAGATAGAGACATTCATATCTATATTTATTTTTTTTTGTACTAGAGATTGAATAAATTACAAGTCACCCTAAACTTTGTCTCTAAGATTTTCTCTCCCAATGAACACAAAGCTTTCACCTTTTTAACCAAATATATATATAGATTTTTTTTGCCAGTTTCAAAACAGTGACACATATAAACTAAATTTTCTTTAATCCACTCTTAGGTAGCAAAATCTGGAACAGAGTCACTAAGCCCAAGAAGTCTCCTAAGTCACTGGGACGCCAGGCGTGCACTCCCAGTCCAGAGTAACCCTGATATATTTATCCTAAATCATAAGCCTTGTGTATCTTAGAAAACACTTCCAACTCAATGCCTCTGTTTCTTTATCTACAAAATGGGAATGATTATCTCCATTCCAGAAAGATACCCTGAGTGATTTGTGCTTAGTACATGTCTGTGATACCAATACTTGGGAGGCTGAGACAGGAGGTTCATATTAGTGAGACTGTCAAAGCATCTTAGACAGATCCTATTTCCAAATAAGAAATAAAAAGGGCCGGTGGTGTGGCTTGGAGGTAAAATGCCCCTATGTTCAAACCCACAGCATCACACGCAAACACAAAGAGAGTCTGAGAGTCCCACAGTAAATGTGTAAGCACTTTCATAAATATAAAACGACACGATTTGGGGGTTAACTGGATGTGTACTTCAAAAATCTCTTAATACCAGGATGTTTTAAACAAAATTCAAAAGCGCCCCCTCAAAAGAATTCCCGTCCTATCAAACACAAACCTAGGTGTGTCCATGAAAGACCTCTGAGGTTGCAATAAAGGAGCTTAATCTGATGGCTCTAAAACTGGATCATTCTGAATAATCCAGTCAAACTAATATAATCAGAGTATTCTCTAAAAGCAAAAGAACCCCCAAAGGTACGCCGTGGAGAGATCAGTCAGGTCAGGATGAAGGCTAGTTCAAAGAGAGACTCTACTCTGGATTTGAAGAGGACCAAGGAGTCAGGGCGGGTCGACCAGAAGTCAGGGCGGGTAGGAGTCAGGGCTGGTTGACCAGAAGTCAGGGTGGGTAGGCGTCAGGGCGGGTCGACCAGAAGTCAGGGCTGGTCAGAGTCAGGGCGGGTCGACCAGAAGTCAGAGCAGGTCGGATTCTAGAAGCTGTAGCTAAACACCAGCAAGTAAGGCAGAGCTTGGTTGGTCCTGTGGTCACCTGCAGGTGAATTCTGCCAACGGCACAGGTGAGCCTGGAGCCAGATATCCCTCGACAGCCCCAAGAAGAGGAAAGGCCTTTTAGGGCCTTTGCATTGGCCCTGTGAGATCCGATTCCAGCCCGAGACCTTTGCTGGACTCACACTCTGACCCAGGAAAACTGGGAGTTTATAAATACCCATTGCTCCTGGGTGTGGTGGCACAAGGCTGGCACCCCAGCCCTTGGGAGGCTGAGACAGGAGGATCACAGGTTCAAGGTGAGCCTCAACAATTTAGCATGGCCCTCCACAACTTGGTGAGGCCTTGTTTCATGGACAAAAAAGAAAAAGGGCGCACAGGTAGAACATCCCTGAGTTCAATCCCCAGTATCAAACCAACCAACCAACCAACCAACATAGAAAGCCTATTTTTCCAAGCCTTGGTGTTTTTGACAATTTGCTATGTCTGCAAGAGAAAACAGAAACAGAAAGTTTCTGCCCAGGTGACATGATTTAGATTTAAAAAAAAAAAAAGATTGTTTTCATGCTGTGTGTCAAGGTAATGTCTCAGGTGCAGTGGCTGCTGGGGACAGATGGCTGGAAACCAGAAATGTTGAGGAAATGGAGAAAAACCGAAATTGACAGTCTGCACTTCGAGGGCCCACTTTATAATTCCAGGGGTCTCACACAGGGGTCAGACGCCTGCCCACATCCATTTTCTACAGAGCAGCAGAATGAGAGAGTAGAAAACACCCCAGATTTGAAATTGAAACCTTCATGCACGCTAATCCAGGCAGGATCACGTACCACCCAGTGACCTTCGGCACCTTAATGCCTCTATGCCTGAATTCCTGCATTTCTTTGAGTGCAAACACTAGCTATGGACATAGCACTGTTTATATAAGATAACATATTCAAAAGTTCTCTGTAAGTAAAAAATATATAAAGAAAACTGGGTGTGGTGGCACACGCCTGGAATCCTAGGACTTGGGAGGCTGAGATCAAAGGATTGCAGGTTTCAGGCTAGTCTCAGTAACTTAGGGAGACTGTTTCAAAATTAAAAAATAAAATAAGGCCAGGGGGGTGTAATTTGGAGGTAGAATGCCCTGGGTTCAATCTTCAGTACCAATAATAATGATAATTATAATACCTATGTCTTTTTTTTTTGGTGGTACTGGGGGTGGAACCCAGGGGCTTTTCTACCTCTGGGCTATACTCCCAGACCTATATTCTATTTATTTGGAAACAGGGTCTCACTAAGTTGCTGAGAGCCTCACTAAGTAGCTGAGGCTGGCTTCGAACCTGTGCGATCCTCCTGTCTCAGCCTCCCAAGAGTGGGGATAACAAGTGTGCGCCACCACGCCCAGAAATACCTATGTCTTAATCCACAGAACCAAAACACACCACACACACACACACACACACACACACACACACACACACATCAGGTTTGGTTACATTTTTGATGATTAGAAAACAATAAAAAAAATAATTGTTGGTGGTCTGAGCTTCTCAGATTGATTTACTAAGCTTGATTGAGATTAGTTTAGTCTTATTCTCTATTTCAGCACTTTGAAATTATACAAAAGATTATACCTGGAGGTGGTAAGAGATTTACCAGAGGAGCAGATTTGGGGAAAAAGAAAGATCCAGAATCATACTGTAGCAAGCCCAGAATTCCCCATCATTGGAGGACAGTGTGTAAGAAACAAGATACAAAAGAAAAAAATCAAAACAAAACAGTATGTTAGCCCACCTCTTACTTGCCAATGGGGTCACTGTGGGTGTGAGCTGTTTGGAGGAGATTAGACCTGGCAGCCACTGTACCTGTGTCCTGTTTGTTTATTTATTTATTTATTTAGTATGTATGTATGTATGTTTTATGTTTGTATGTATGTATTTGCGGTACTGGGATGGAACCCAGGGGCATTCTATCTCTGAGCTACACCCCCAGCCCTGTTTTTTTTATCATTTATTTGGAAACAGGGTCTCACTGAGTTGCAAAGGGCCTCACTGAGTAGCTGAGGCTGCCCCCGAACCCGGATCCTCCCGTCTCAGCCTCCCGAATGCTGGGATGACAAGCGTGCGCCACCATGCCTGGATGACTGTGTTCTTTTAAGAAGGGAGAATTAGCCGGGCGTGGTGGCGCACGCTTGTCATCCCCGCGCTTGGGAGGCTGAGACAGGAGGATCGCACAGGTTCGAAGCCAGCCTCAGCAACTTAGTGAGACCCTGTTTCCAAATAAAATATAAAAAAGGTCTGGGAGGATAGCCCGGAGGTAGAAAGCCTCTGGGTTCCACCCCCAGTACCACAAAAAAAAAAGAAAAAAAAAAAAAAAAGGAGGGAGAATTGCACAGGGACAGGGTCCCTAAAGGAGAAAGCAGCGGCCAGGTGATTGAGTCCATGGGACCAGAAAGACTGCCAGAAAAGCTCAGAAAGAGCTTTTCCAAAGTTCAGAAAGAGCTGGCAGCAGGTCCTCACACTCTCCGTGGACACCAACCCTGGGAGCTCAGATTTCCAGTCTCCAGAATGGGACCCTCAGCTCTTAAGATGAAGTCACCCGAGTGCACAAAGACCTAGCGAACCAGCACATCCCTGCATCTAGAGAGCAAAAGTAAGAGAGACACAGTACATTCGATATGCCTGTTCTGTGTGGGGTTAGACCCATGCCAAGGACTGTCTAAAATCCCCGAAGAAAAACAAAGTCCTCTCTGTCAAAGCAGATGGGATTTTCTATCGCTATATTTTGTATTCTATATTTTAGTCTATATTTTATTATTAAATTAAAATAAAGGTTTAATTTAATTTTAATTTAATAATAATCAACATTATTATTAAATTATTAAAATATATTATTCTATATTTTATATTAAAAACAGCAACAACAACAACAACAATCACAACGACAAAACTAATGGATAAGCTGAGCATGGGGCACCCATCTGTGATCTCAGTACTTGGGAGGCTGAGACTGGAGCATCACGGGTTTGAGGCCAGCCTCAGCAACTCGGTGAGTGAGACCTTGTTTCAAAGTAAAAAGTCAAACGAGGCTGAGAGTATAGCTTGGAGGCTGAATGCTTCTAGGCTCGATTCGTAGATAGATAGATAGATGGATGGATGGATGGATGTATAGAAAGATAGATAGATAGATGATAGAAGGAAGGAAGGAAGGAAAAAAAACCCAAAATAGTGGTATAAAGGCAATCAAGAGGCTTTCTAAAATCAAAGGCAAAAGAACAGAGATTTTTTGAGCCCGAAATTTCAAAGTTTAAACCTGTATCTCCTGATTTTATGTCCCGTGGTCACTTTTCTTGGGGCCCCAAATGCCCTATATTTCATGCTAAGTTTTTGGGGAGAATCCATCCCATCTCTGCTTGGGGCATGATCAAATACTGCGGAACTGGGCTGCGCGGGTCGTCCCGGGCAGAGCCGGCCGGGAGGAAGGGGCGGCCGTCCGGCGTGGCAGTCTCTTCCCGGCCCTGTCTTGAGCTGCCGTGGTTCAGCCCTAACAGAGCCCCGTGTCGTGGACCTCAAATCCCAGAGCTATTGTGCTGGCCAACCAAACTGTCTCTATGGTGCTGAAATACCAAAGCTCTCGGGCATCTGGTGAAAGTTTTTTTTATGTGGCAAGGGTGAACAAAAGCCTACAGTCGTGTGGCAAAAGTTTTAACCTTCCATAAAGTTCCACGGCCTCGCCGAGCAGCAAACTGGTATTAGCTAGACAAAGAACGGAACTGGGTTCCCCGAGCGAAACATCACACTCTGTATTTTTGTTGTTGTTGTTGTTGTTGTTGTTGTTGTTGTTGTTGTGAAGAATGAAATCTTTCTCTCTTCTTTCCTGTTTGCCTCCCATCCTTTGAATTACTAGGACTGTCTCCATCAATCAACCCGCCAGAGGAAACTAGAAAAGCCACAGGCTCGGAACCCTGTTATTATTTTCCAGACGGGATGGAAAAAGAAAAAAAGGATTGGCGTGGTAGAAGAATTTGTGCACAGAAGCCTATTAGTGTGAAAGCTAGCTTTTGTTAACTCCTGGAGGGAGACGCCCAAGGAGGAGCCACACCGCCGCGTCATCTTCAAGATCTGAGAGGTTTCTGGACGGCAGCAGGGAGAGGCTTATTGAGCTGACATGGAGGGAATATGGTGCGTGGAAAAGGATAATATCAAGAAGACGGCCAACATGGCAAACACACACACACACACGCACACACGCACGCACGCGTGCACGCGCGCTAAATGTAGAGAGTTAGATGTTGCCTTACAGAAGGGCGAGAACATACAAAGCCTTAAAGGACTGCTCTTATTCATTCATTCATTCATTCATTCATTCATTCATTCATTTTTGTACCGGGATTTGAACCCAGGAGCATTCTTATCTCTGGGATACACCTTCGTCCCATTTTTATTATTATTATTATTATTATTATTATTATTATTATTATTATTATTATTTTGTGGTACTGGGGTTCCTGGAAGCCCTCCTTCCTCCGGGCTACACTCCCAGACCTATTTTATATTTTGGAAACAGGGTCTCTTACGCCAGCACGGCTGGCTTCGAACCTGCGCGATCCTCCTGTCTCTGCCTCCCAAGCGCGGGGATTACAAGTGTGCGCCACCACGCCCGGCTTTATTATTTATTTTAAGACAAGGTCTTGCCTCATTGCTGAGGGCCTTTGCAAAATTGTCCAGGCTGTCTTTAAAGTCCACCAGCCTCTTATCTCGGCCTCCCGGTACTGGCATCGTAGGCGTGCACCGCCATGCCTGGCTGATTTTCTTTAGTTATTTTAAGGTGTTTGGCTGGTGCACTGTAATTGTACGTGCCAGTGAGATTCACACTGATACCTTCGTACGTGCCCAGAACATCTCTTGGTGCGTCTCCTCCTCCGAGTCTTCCCTTTCCTGTCTCCCCTAAGTCATTTCCACAACTCTACTGCGCTCTCTGCTAATTTTACGAGATGGATTCTCAACCTGTAAAAGTTATTTGTACAAACATTTCCTGGGAAAACCAGGCAAACGGTCTATCTGCTCATCTTAAATAAATTATATTCTATACTGCGCACAATTACATTTCTCCCGGAAATATTTTATAGCTAATGAAGTCACCCACATCTATTGATTTCAGCTGAAGAGAAACGGGGAGGTGATTTCTTCCAAGTCTGTCTCCACCACAGCATGAGTATGCGGTCGGCTGGTAATGACAGCACTATTTAGCTTTTACTTTGCATTTAAATAAATATACGTTGAAATAGGATGTGTGGTCCCTCTGCTTAGAATCCACATAGAAAGCCAGATCTCTTCTTACTCCAGAGTAGAATTAATTGCAGTGATTTCTGTAATGGCATGATCCCTTCAGAAATAATAACTGAACGGAATACGGTTATTAAGGATCTACACCACGCAAGACAAATGCTAAGTACTTTGCTTCGTGTAACTTGATTATCGCAATTAACCAAGGGGATGGCAAAATTAATGTCTTTCCATACACACAGAGAAACACAGAAATACGTAGCGCAAGTTAGAAGCCGGCACAGCTTATTTTCAGAGATGGCTCTTTCTTATGCCAGTCTAAAATCACAAATGGATCCTTAGATATGCACCACTGGGGGAAAAAAAAAAGATACTGGGCTTCAAGGGCAGGGTCTCCATGATGATCAGAGAAATTACGGCGGGCCAAATGCGTACGGGTTAAAGGACTTGGAGACAACACCAGACAGGCTAGAGCAAACGAGGAGGTTTAAAATGTTTATCTGGGCTGCACAAAGCCAGTGTTTAGAAGACTCAACTAACCTGGGCCTAGGGCAAAGCAGAGAAGAACAAGTCCCTGGCAAAATAGACACAGACAACAGGTGTGGAAAACAAAGGCTTCTACCAAAAAGGCTACCTTTTATTTCATTTTCCTTCTTTATGTTCAACCCCAGTTCAAGAATGTCTGCTTATTCTAATGGGCCAAAGGGTCTTCTCTACATACGGCCTCTTTCCACAACGCCCTGTGATTCGTAAGTTAGTGTAGAGATTTTACAATGGTTGTCTTTGATTGGACCGACGGAAAACTCATCCAATACGCCGGGTGTGGTGATGTACCTTTGTAATCCCAGTACTTGGGAGGCTGAGACGGGAGGATTGTGGGTTCTCGGCCAGCCCCAGCGACTTACTGAGGCCTCTGCAATTTAGTGGGACCCTATTTCAAAATAAAGAATAAACAAATATGCTGAGGGTGTTGTTCAGAGGTAGAATGCCCCTGAATTCAATCCCCAGTACTCCAAAAAAAAAAAAAAGAATCCATCCAGTAAGCCAAGAACTGAAAGAGGCGAGGCCCCGAATGCTATAACTTCGATGCAAATCTAAATACATAATCAGAGTCTCTGATAAAAATAAAGGCAGAGACCAAACTGCGTTAGTAAAAGTAAAAAGAAAGAATGAGACTATTTTTTGTAATCAAGTCCAGATCAGAGTTCATTTCCCAATGTTGCAGAGAACGGTCACCTCCTTGAGAACACAGACCTCAATTAGGATGGGCGGCGTGGACAGGCTCTCATGATAAAAAGAGGACGTTTTTCTTAATACTGAACAAAACTTTATACGTTTTGATTCAACTCTACCTTATTATCTCATGCTCAGAATACACAATATATGTGCCGGGCGTGGTGGCGCATGTCATCCCCGCGCTTGGGAGGCAGAGACAGGAGGATTGCGCAGGTTCGAAGCCAGCCGCGCTGGCGTAAGAGAGCCTGTTTCAAAAATATAAAATAGGTCTGGGAGTGTAGCCCGGAGGTAGAAGGGCTTCCAGGAACCCCAGTACCACCAAAAAAAAAAAAAATAGGTCTGGGAGTGTAGCCTGGAGGAAGAAGGGCTTCCAGGAACCCCAGTACCACCAAAAAAAAAAAAAAAAAAAAAAAAAAAGAATACACATTATTCCCAAACCCGTCCACAGTAAATCTAATTTTACATGGTTTCCCCTCTTAAGGACAATATAGTCATTGGTTTTTCACAAACTAAAAATATTTTGGGGTACTTTGAATCGAGCTCAGAGCTATTCCACTTCCAAGCTACAACCACAACCCCTTGTATATATTTTTCAACATTTGAAAGAGTATCTTACAAACTTGCTGAGGGTCTAAGTTGCCGAGGCTGCTTTCCAACCCGGGATCCCCCTGTCTCCGCCTCCCAAGTGCTAGGAACAGGCTTAATATTACTTTTTTAATAGTAGCTGTTGACCAATAATACAAATGGCTCTAAAAACAGGACTATATTAACAGTGAAAGGTTTCCAAGAATCTATCATTTGATGACCATTCCCCTGAATTTTACAAATGCAGAATGATTAACTTAAACTAGAAGAGGAATGGTTTCACCCTAAACGAGGAACTTTGTCTCTTGTTCTTGTTTTTAATAAGTCAGACAATTATAAGGCAAATTTTTCCTTTTAGAAAGGTTTGAAGAGCAGTGCGATTATTCGAGCACTCTGAAAGTTCCCATCATTTGTGACGCTCTGCTATTTATCCTTGAAGTATACACATCACATCTTCATTTCTCTGGCCCAGAAGGAACTAATAAATACATTTTTAAAAATCTCTACTCTTAAACACTTTAACCTCATATAAAATTCAAACAAAATTTTGTATTCAACGGTCTCTTAAAACTGAAACACAGAAATGACAGCAGGTTTAAAGCATTTTTATCTCCCGGGCCATTTTCATATTTTACCCTTTTTGTGGAATGCCTTTATTACCCTCTCTTCTCTGGCATCAAATTCCACCCCATCCAATTATTTGTAAAAAAGAAAAAACGTAATCCATATAAGCCAAAAAGCACTGGGATCGCTGCAGTGCGCTCAGAATAAAAGACCTGCTGACATTTCTATCAATAGAACAAAAGTATGCAGAGATTTAGCCAACTAATTATTTTTTAAATGATCTCTCTCAATCATTAAGCCACTGACACTTCACATCCTTCTTTTCCCAGAGCTACCCACAACGTATTTTTCTGCTTAACTGGAATGCGTATTCATAAACGCGCCGGTTCCTAATCGCCGGGGAGAGCTTTTGCCGTTCCTCCGCTCCTTAAACTGTAATGCCGAACACGAAGGCATTTGTCAAATTAGCGAGATTGCTACAGTCTGAATTTGATCGTCATTATTTGATAGTTCTGAATGTTGACAGTCTGAATTCGACAGTTCTGTGTGCACAGAACACTTCTGAAAAATGCAGAAATTGCCAAAAACAAAATCTCAGACCTAAAACGAGGTTCGCGGTGGGGAAAAGAATTTCGGCTCACTTATTTTTCTGCAAAAAGCTTTAAGATAAAACATTACGTATTAAAGAGAGAAACGAGGGAGACTGGGAAGCTTCATCAAGTATTAGAGCTAAGTATTCTAGCCAAGCCCCAAAAGACCATATATCCCCCATTTTCTCGCTTCTTTGAAACGTATAAAAGCGATCACTCAGTTACAAAAAAGACGGTACTTACTATCTCAGACGTCGACCGCAGCATACAATGAACTCATCTTTAACACAACTCCAGTTCCTGGCGCATTTTTTATTTCTTCCTTCAGAGCAGAGACACACAATATCCTCACAGTTTACTTCAAGGAGTTCTCTTCAACCAGAGACTTCTACGTGTCTTGTTTTGGCACTAAAATCTACACGACTGCCTTATGTTCCAAGACAATCGGAACTCTTGAAAGAATCCACATCTCCGCCCTTATTCGTAATTTCAAATCTTACCACTGCCCCCCCCCAAAAAAAATATATATCTTCTTTATTACTCTTATTTCTTTTCAGCAACTCCGGCGAGTTGAATAGGCCAAGTCGTCTCGACAGAGCAGAGCGCAGGGTGCCGAGGGCCGGGCGCCGCCTCCTCAGATGCTGACGGATCAGGTGAAGCTTCCTGCGTTGAAATCGGCTTCTGCCGGGCTGATGCCATCCCGGGCTTGGAATTAATAATTCATGGCACCAAATTACCGCCTTAGAAGGAAACAGCCACGTTGACTAGTTCTTTCATAATCCTCTGATTTATGGATGACAGCTCAGGAGAGTTCTAGGAGAGGTTAATAATCTAAAAAAAGCGCGCAGACATAACACTGGAGTTTTAAGAATAGTCCCTCCTTGGCACAAGCTGGGAATTCTGCTGTTCCGAGCAGTGGGTTTTCACTCGACATAAGCAGCATCGGGCCACTGAGGAAGCCCCGAGCACCCAAAGAAGGCAGGCAGTGGGCGGGGCAATTGTAGGGACGCTTTGGACAGGACAGGGGGCATTTCCCCCCCACTATTTCTAAGTTCTATGAATACATTTCTGGTCCAAATTCACCCCAAGCCTCATGATTCTTCCTTCTTATGAGTAGCTCGGGAGAATCGTGTCTGTTTGTGTGGGTGTCTGCGCTCAGGTTTTATTTGACAATGTGGCTGGACGGCTCAGTCCTGTCAGAGACCAATTTCATTGGTAAATGAGTTACACACAACATAGTATACCAATCTAAAGTGTAGAGTTTACTTTATAGTCCTTCTATGTATCTATCTATCTATCTATCTTTCCATCCATCCATCCATCCATCCATCTTTCTTTTTTTTTTTGCGGTTCTGGGGATGGAACCTACGGACATTCGACCTCCGAGTCACATTCCCAGCCTTATTTTTTAGTCTTTATAATTTTTTAATTAATTAATTAATTTTTGGTACTGGAGATGGAATCCAGGGGGGGCTTCTCCAACCAAGTGACAATCCCAGCCCGATTTTTTATTCTTTATTTTGAAACAGGGTCTCACTGAGTTGCAAAGGGCCTAAGTAACTGAGGCTGTCCACGAACCGTGATCTTCCCGTCTCAGCCTCCCGAATGCTAGGATTACAAGCGTGTGCCACCACGCCCGGCTGTCTTATTTTATTTTATCTTTTGGTGGTACTGGGTTCCTGGAACCCCTTCTACCTCCGGGCTACACTCCCAGACCCATTTTTATACTTTATAATTTGGAAACGGGGTCTCTTAAAGCCAGCAAGGCCGGCTTCGGATCTGCGATCCTCCTGTCTCCGCCTCCCAAGCGCGGGGGATTACAAGCGTGCGCCACCACGCCAGGCAGTCTTCTTTTATTTTGAGAGAGGGTCTGAGTTGCAGAGGGCCACGCTAAGTAGCTGAGGCCGCCCGTGAACCGTAATCCTCCTGTCTCGGCCTCCCGGATGCTGGGATTACAAATAGGCACCGCCACGCCCGGCTCTATCTCTTTATTTTGAAGCAGGGTCTCATTATGTCGCTGAGAGCCTCGCTCGGGTGCTGAGGCTGGCTGAGAACTTGCGATCCTCTCGTCTCAGCCTCTACGGGACTAGGATGGCAGGCCTGGGCCACCGCGCCTGGCTCTAAATGAAGCTGGAAGCGTTCTAATAAAAGGCTTGCCGTGGACGTGTTTTCCTTCGGTTGGCAAACTTCCTTTGTTCATGAGCAGCGGGGCTGAGTGACAGGAAAGATGTGTTTTGACTTGGAAGAACCCGACAGGCTGTTTGTTCAATCACAACCCACTCCCAGTATGCGTGTGGTTGGATTCCTCCACGTCCTCGCCAGAACTGGTGATTGTCAGGCTCTTATGTTAGCCTTTTTAGTGAAATCATCTTAGTATTTCACATGGTGTCCATAATTTATTTTTCTTGTAAGTCATGATGTTGAATTTTTCCATGTATCTGCTGCCCTAAGACCCAGTCTTCACTCTGTTGAGAAAACGGGCTTTGAGAGGGTGATAAATTAAAAGGAGATTGTCCACACAGAACTTTATTTATATTTTTTGTTTTCACGCTTGTGGTCTTGGGGATTGAACCAGGAACATTCTACCTCTGACCTAGGCTTCTGGGCCTTTTTCTTTTTTTATCTAACTTTTTAAACAGAGTTTTGCAAAATTGCTGAGGCTGGCCTCGAACCAGCAATCCCCTCGGCCTCCCTAGAACTGGGAGCGTGCGCCGCCACGGCTCATAAAGTGTATCTGATGATGACTCTCGGAGGTGCAGGGAGACGATGCCGCAATTGGAAAAATAGTCATAAAGAGGGTTAACAAAAATGTACTCAGGAAACGAGGAGTGAAGCGAGCCTAAAATCAGCTAACCCTAAATGACCCCAACGCGGTCTGGTTACGCCCTGCGTGGCTTTTCTGCCTCAGTTGTTTCTTATGCACGTATCCAGCCCCAGCACAATGGTCCTTCTTGGTCCGTAGCAGCCAGGATTCTCGTGGCAGCGAAGGCCAGCGCTGCGCCCATGACACGCTACACCTGGCCCCGCTTTCCCATCCGGCGGTTCAGACTCTGCACACGACACCTGCTATTCGAATTTTAAAGCCAGATAACAGCCCTTGCGAATTCTGGGTTGCACGTCGGACTTTATAGCCTAAAAAAAAGAAACGGTACTTGAAGAACAATGTGTCTTCCGCAAGAAGAAAACGCCTTTCTGAGGCCACACCACTGCCAAGGTGTGCAACGCGAGGCTCGCTTTGGCCACTCTTCAAGCCAAACTTCCCGAGCTCAAGAAATAAATGAAACATCATTATTGAGAAATTACGGTGGCTCGATGAAGTCTCGGTTGTAGGTTCAGCGTGAGGGAAATATTAACTTGTACAACACGTAACCCATAAGCTTTTTTTTTTTTTTAAACTTATACACAATGACTCTAATCTTTCAAAATACAATTGTTTGGTTTTCACATTATTTTAGCTCATAAACAAGTAAAATGCTAATATGATTCCTTCCTTCCTTCATTCCTTCCTTCCTGGGATTGAACCCCAGAAGCCTTCTAACTCCAAGCTACACACCCAACCCTTTGTATTATTTTATTTTGAAACAGGGTCTCACTAGGGGGCTGAGGGCCTCTCCAAGTTGCTGAGGCTGACTTCGAACCTGCAATCCTCCTGCCTCAGCCTCCCAAGTGCTGCCTGACTCTGTATTTTTTTGAGCACTGAGTACCTCACTATTTGAAACTGCTTCCTTGAGAATTTTTTACCCTCTAATTGTACATATATACATTCTGACTTGGTACATTTTTCTTCATTTGGAAGACTATAAATTATATTGAGAATATAAAGAAATATTGTATGCCCAAATTGTACAAGACTGTCTAAATTTTAAGACTTGATTATACCTCCCCTATTATTTCTGTTCTCTCTTTCCTATACGCACGTATAATTTGTCACTGGGCCTCTTCGTGATAACTCTCAAGACGTGACATTTACTTAACCTTACATAATTTACTATATGTTTCCTTAAAACAAGGGTACCCTCTCCTATGACTGCAGTAAAACAATCGAAGTTTGGAAATACACATTTACAGAGTACTATTATTTAATCTAAAGCCCATACTTTTACTTTATTGGTACCCATGTCCTTGAGAGAACAGCAAATATGAAATGCTCCTGTACTTGACAGAGCTTAGCACCACTGAATCTATATTTTTAATTTTTTTTTGTGTGTGTGTGTGGTACTGGGGATTGCGCGCGAGGGCATTCTACCTGGAGGTCCACCCTGAGCCCGATTTCCTTTCTGTATTTTGCAACGGGGACTTGCTAAGTGGTGAAGGGCCTCGCCAAGTTGCTGAGGCTGGCCTCTGACCTGCGATCCTCCCGTCTCGGCCTCTCGAGTGCCAGGATGACAGGCCTGAGCCACCAAAGTTGGCTGAAAAGTGTATTTTCCACACAGGAAGCCACGTTTCACAGGCAGGAACGAGAGGCACAGATTAAGATCACACTGGCTAGATTAAGATTATGCTGGCCATGGCAGGGAGCGTGGATTTTAGTGTGAGACCCAGCTGCTGCGTGACGTAGTCTAGTTGCTTCTTGGGCGATGAGCGGCAGGCTACAGGAGTCAAGACATAGCAAGGCCACGCTGAGATCATGTGTTTGCGAGCTGTGTCTCCAACCCCAGCCTCTCGTCCAGCGAGAAGATTATTTTTGAGATTCAGAACTAGAAGATACGGGACGGAGATGGTTAGCATATATCTAGTTTACTATGGCATTCATAATGCCTGAGAAAAATTAAACAAGACCATCTATGACTCGGCAGAAATAGTTTGTTATGATTTCTTACAGTATGAACTCTACACTATAAATACGTGTTTTTTTGTGTATCTGTGGTCTTGAGATTTGAACTCAGAGGCATTCTGTCTCTGAGCTACGGTCCCAGTTTGAAACAGGGTCTTGCTAGGTGAATGAGAGTCTTAGTAGTTGCCGAGGCCGGCCTCAACCCGGTCATCCTCTTGTCTCAGCCTCCCAAGTACTGGCATTACCGGCACGCGCCACCATATCCAAATTATAAGTGTCTTTTGCCAAGAGAAATTTCAAAACTTGTCTTTCAAAACATAAAGTTGTTTTTTTTTTTTATAGTAATAGGGATTAAAACCAGGAGCATTCTACCTTCAAGCTATACCCCCACCTTTGTTTTATTCTTTATTTTGAAGCAAGGTCTCACTAAACTGCAGAGGGCCTCACAAGTTGCTGAGGCTGGCCGCGAACCTGGCATCCTCCTCCCTCAGCCTCCCAAGTACTGGGATGACCAGCGCGCAGCACCCCGTCCGGCCCCAAACATAAAGTTTTAAATGTCATATTGTGCTAAGTCAGTTCTACTGATAAAATTTGGAATCAAAGCCTTTCGTCAGAACGATCATGCCACAAGGCTTGGGGACCCACACAATACGTCTGCAATGCTGTTTTAACCATGTTTTCACAGAAGCTGGCTGGACTCTTCCAGAACCTCCCAGCTTGCTTGGCACGGAGTAGTTTTAAAATCAATTTGCTGAGCACTTTGTTCTTGAGAAAGCCAGGCTTCTGCTTTCTGTCTTCTGATGGTGCCCATGGTTCAGGTGTAATGGGTGGAACGCACTGAGTAATGAGGAGTAATGGACGTGCAGCCCTAAAAACGCACTGTACGATTCCCACAGGAGGAGCAGCAGAAACAAAACCGCCTTTGAAGAATGGCCTTTTTGGGGGAAAAAAAAAATCGTAGAAATAAAAATTGAAGTGAAATTAGCCCAGGTAGAAATCTAACATGGATTGATGTTAGTCAAATTCCTTGCGATTGTTTCATAAGTTTTTCGGATATCCCCATTAGGACGAACGTCTTCCGGGTATTAAGCAATCAGATGATTTAATTACATTTCAGAGTTGATAAGAAACCAACCAGCTATATAAAATGAGACAGAGAGAGAGAGAGCGCGTGTGAGAGCCCCCTTACATAACACTGTAGTCAAAACAAAACAATAGGTCTGGGAGTGTAGCCCGGAGGTAGAAGGGCTTCCAGGAACCCCAGTACCACCAAAAAATAAAATAAAATAAAATAAAATAAAATAAAATAAAATAAGCTCTCCTGGAGACACAGCCTGTAGTCCTGGGACTTGGGAGGCAGAGACAGGAAGGCCACAGGTTCGAGGTCAGCTTCAGCAACTCAGTGAGGCTCACAGCAACTTAGTGAGACTCTGTTTCAAAATAAAAAATAAAATAGGGCTAAGGGTGGCGCGCCGAGGTAGAATGCCCCTGGATTCGATTGCCAGCACAGCACACACCAGAAAAAAAAAAAAAAAGAAATATATATATATAATATATATAAATATATAAATATAAATATATAAATATAGAATATATTTATATATAATAAATATATAAATATAAATATATAAAATATTATATATATAAAATATATAAAATATATATAAAATATATAAAAAATATTTAAAAATATATTTTTTTCTATGTATAATGTATATATATCCTTTGGAAAAATACATTTCTAGTGGTAACAGTACTCTATGTCAATTTTACTTTCCAATGCTCTTTTTCCCTATCAATAATTTTTTTCTTGAGAATTAAGGAAATAACCCATGAAATTGCTTTCAAAGATGTTACTTTTGTAAGGAAGGATAGCGAGAAACTTCGGGTTACCAAAAACATTAAGGTACATGTCACACAAATTAATTATGAGATGTGTCACAAATATATGTCATTTTAATTATAACGTGATAGTTCTTCATTTTTTAATTTTTATTTATTTATTTCTTTTTTGGAGTACTGGAGATGGAACCCAGGGGCACTGTACCTCCAAGCTACACCCCCAGCCCTATTTTTTTATTCTTTATTTGGAAATAGGGTCTGAGTTGCGGAGGGCCTCGTTAAATAGCTGAGGCTGTCTGCAAACCATGTCCTCCTGTCTCGGCCTCCCAAATGCTGGCATTACAAGCGTGCCACACCACACCCCAAATTTAAAAATATCCCATTCACTAAACTTTGCTCTCAGGATAGGCTTTTAAAAAGTTAAATTCAGCCGGGCATGCTGGTAATCCCAGCATTCCGGAGGCAGAGATTGGAGGATCTCCTTTGAGGCCAGCCTCAGCTACTTAGGGAGGCCCTTCGCAACTCAGTGAGACCCTGTTTCATAAATTAAAAAAAAAGACTAAAAAATAGGGCCGGGGTGTAACTCCGACGTACAGTGCCCCTGGGTTCCATCCCCAGAACCGCGAAAGAAAGAAAGAAAAAAAAAAAAAAAGAAAGAAAAAGAAAAAGAAGTTCAATGAACACTTATTTATTTCTAGGGCGATTTCTGGATAATTGATATCAGAGTCTGTTTTTAACACAAGGGGAAAAAGTTTAAAACCTGAACCTTGGTTTCTTCCCCTTCGGCACTTGCCCTGAAATGCACGCACA
Source organism: Muscardinus avellanarius (assembly GCF_963383645.1). Lineage (NCBI taxonomy): Eukaryota > Metazoa > Chordata > Mammalia > Rodentia > Gliridae > Muscardinus > Muscardinus avellanarius. The sequence continues at coordinate 13,717,197 of NC_137808.1, read as the reverse complement.
GAGCCAGCAGACAGGGGGAAAGAAGAAAGGAGACACAGGTTGGCCATAGATGTGACGTCCATCAACTGAATCTTGCTCCTCCCTCGGCAACAACCAATAGCAAAGCCAAGCGGTCACCTCCAACCGGAAGTCTCGGTTAGAGCTGCGTCTTACCTAAAATTCCTAAGACGATTCTCTCCCATGCTCACTTTAATTACTGCCTTCCCAATTTAGCACCAACTCTCCTATTTATGTGTTTGTTATAACCCATCTCAGCGTCTGAGATTATATAATATTCAATAAGTACTGCGCTGAAATAAATTTCCTTTTGTTTTACAAAGATTAAAAAAAAAAAAAAAACTCTGCCCTTAGCCATCGGTTTTATTTTATTTTATTTTTTAAGCTAAGAGCTCTAAACAGGAACAGCTATGCAATTTTCATACGTCTCCTTGGACATTTTCTAGCTTCGAGCGTGCTAAATGTTTACTGCTCCCCTTTGGTAAACTTTTGCACAAAGCACTGTCAAAAATGAAAACATCTTTTCCGATAAATATTTTCCATGCAACAAAAAAGACGCATTGTGCACAATAATTTCGACTAATTTCAAGAAATGGTCTATTAGCATCCTAGGAAACTGCCAGTCAGAAGAACTGGCCCCAGATGCAAACAGGATTCTTTGTGTCTGAAGTGGGTGTAGCGAAATGGGCCTACGGAGGAAGGCCGAGAATCATCGTACAGCCCAGTATTTGAAATTTACTACCCGACTCGTACTGGCCAACCTGCTGCCCCACCCGAAACCTGAGCCCATGGCCAGTCACTCTTTTGAGGGAGAAAGAAAAGAATCCAGTCAGAATCAAGGGGGGAAGCTGAATTCAGTATGCAACCATTCTGGGAACCGTGACCCTTCCAGGAACGGCTTGACGAACCCCTGAATATTCTGCAGCCTTAGCTTGAGAATCCCGGTTCTGTTGAGAACACAGACGTGTGAATAAATATATCACGAGATGATGATTAATAAACAGTATGTGCGAGGCACCGAACCAGGTCATCACTGTTGTAAAACGGAGACCAGGTTCGGTTATTACTTCTTTTCGGATCATCAGCAAAAGGCTTCTCAGACAAAGTGGCCGGGGTGAGCTCTTAAACTATTGATCCAGTGTTGATGGGGCATCGCCGGGCACTGAAGGCTGGCGTGCACTGAGATGTGTCCAGAGGCGTGTGAAAGGCCTCAGCCCGGGTTACCCAGGAATATGGCCTTCTTTGGAAACATACGCACACAAGATGAAACCATCTATCTCAACCAGGTGTGATGGCGTGCCCGGCTCTTGGGAGGCTGAGACACGAGGATCACGACTTTGAAGGCGGCCTCGGCATCACAGAGACACACCCAGCGACTTAGTGAGACCTTGTTTCAAAATTAAAAAGATAAACAAAGGGTTGGGGTATAGCTTGGAGGTAGAAGGCCCCTGGGTTCAACGTCCAGTGTCTCTCCCCCGTCCCCCCCCCAAAAAAAACGAGACCATTAAAGAGGATAATACAACATAGCTGATGTCCTCAAAAGAGGACAAACGTGTGGCCACGCACATGCACCGTAAATATGTCCTCGTTAAAATGGGGTCAGGCAAGGGCGGCATGTGTTGGCGCACGCCGGCAATCCCGGTATGGGGAGGCCGAGACAGCAGAATCTCAGGTTCGCAGCCAGCCTCAGCAACATAGAGAGGCCCTCTCACTGTTTCAAAATAATATATTATTTATAATATATATATTTATAATATGTATTTATAATATATACATAAATAAATATATATATATATAGAGAGAGAGAGGGGGGGGGGCTCTGAAACTGAAGATCAAACCCCCCAGGGGTGTTCTGCCTCTAAGCTATACCCCAGTCCTATTTAATTTTTAGTTTAAAACTGGGTTTCGCTAAGATACTGAGGGTCTCAGTAATTTGCTAAGGCTGGCCTCGAACCCATGATTCTCCTGTTTCAGCTTCCCAAATACTGGGGTTACAGGCCTTATGCGCCACCATACTCCATTTAATTTTAATTTTTGAAACAGGGTCTCGCCGGGCGTGGTGGCGCACGCTTGTAATCCCAGTACTTGGGAGGCTGAGACAGGAGGATGGCAGGTTCACAGCCAACCTCGGCTACTTAGTGAGGCCCTCTGCAACTTGGTGAGAACCTGTTTGGAAATAAAAGAATAAAATAGGGCTGGGGTTTATCTTGGAGTTAGCATGCCCCTGAGTTCCAACCATAGTACCACAAAGGAAAAAAGAGAAGAAAAAAGTAAAAGAAAAGTAAAGAAAGAAAAAGAAACAGGGTTGTCTCAACGTGCTACCGCAGGCTGGCCTTGAATATATGATTTCCTGGATCAGCCTCCCAAATCCCGGGATTACAGGTGTGCACCACTTCGCCCTGCTAGTATTATTTTTAAAAGAATACTGTTAAAGGCAGTGTGCTAGCAAAACGGAAATCCTCAAAAATTAGATTTAAAAGATGAAAATCCTAATGTTTTGATATGAAAGAGACACTACCCAGAGGACAGGAAGACACACTTAAAAATGGCGGGCCAGCCCTGGCGTGGGGACCTAAGCCAATCTGCATGCCGGGCCTGCTTGACATGCTAAGCTGAGCCCTTGGTAGAACTGAGTGAAATTCAGGTCTCACGGCAGGAGAGGCTTCCTCAAAGCGCATGCTTTTAGCTCTGAACATGGCTTATTTTGTGCATGACTTATTCTTTATTTATTTGATTGTTATTTATTCGTGCATGACTTTTTTTTTTTTTTTTTTACTATTTTGCAGGTGACCATGACTTCGGGATGTGTTCCCGATACGCTCATGATTTCCCAGGCTACCTTGTTGAAAAAAAAAATTAAAATAAGCAGAATAATAAATGTTTCCTCCTGGCATTCTCTGGCATTAAATCTAAACAGTAAGAAAATCTGTCTCGCCGTCCTCTCCCCAATTCATCACGCGGATGGACCGATGTGCTTGGGGTCATTGAGGCACTGGGAAAGGCCAGACCGGGGCTTGGGTGGGCCGACTCCTCTCCTCTCTCTCTCCCCTTCCCTCTAGTGTGTGTTTAGAAGGAAGAGCGATAGAGAAAGAAGACAGGTGACCGACTTCGGGGCGCCAGGCAGCTCTCTAGAGTCAAGATCCAGGTCCATCTGCTACGGGGCATCTGTGCCACGTTGCCCGGGCCAACATACAAATCCCTCCGGGCCCCAGGGCTCTCAACTGGGAAACCGCCGGAAAAATAAACAGAATTCACTTCCAAGGGTTGCAAGGAGGGAAGGGGTTAATAGCTGAAATGGCTACAGAGTCCGTGATTGAGTTACTGCCGCTGTTTTTGTCACCACCCATGTCTCTAGAAGTGGCTACCCATTCCTGTGGCTAGCTCTCACGCGCGCTCCTCTCCCTCTCCCTCTTGCTGTGTGTTGTGTGTGTGTGTGTGTGTGTTTTACTGGGAATTGAACCCAGGGGTATTCGACCTCCTAGCTATACCCCCAGCCCTATATTATTATTATTATTATTATTATTATTATTATTATTATTATTATTAATTTATTTATTTTGGTGGTACTGGGGTTCCTGGAAGCCCTTCTACCTCCGGGCTACACTCCCAGACCTATTTTTACATTTTTATTTGGAAACAGGGTCTCCTAAGCCAGCGCGCGCGGCTGGCTTCGAACCTGTGCCATCCTCCTGTCTCCGCCTCCCAAGCGCGGGGATGACAAGTGTGCGCCACCATGCCCGACTATTATTATTATTATTATTATTATTATTATTATTATTAATGTTGGTGGTGCTGGGGTTCCTGGAAACCCTTCTACCTCCGGGCTACACTCCCAGACCCATTTTTTAAAATATTTTTATTTGGAAACAGGGTCTCCTAAGCCAGCGCGGCTGGCTTCGAACCTGCGCGATCCTCCTGTCTCCGCCTCCCAAGCGCGGGGATTACGAGCGTGCGCCACCACGCCCGGCTTCTATTTTACTTTTATTTGGAAACGGGGTCTTGCTAAGTTGCTGGGGCTGGTCTCGAGCCTCTGATCCTCCTGTCTCAGCCTCCTAGGTATGGGGATTGCAGGCTTGAGTTAGCACACACAGCTATTGCAGATATTTCAACAGAGGTTGGGCAAATGTACGAGGCCCAAATATTTTTTAAAAAAGGATTTCCTTGTTGGGCAGGCAATTGGAGGACATTATCGACCCCGGGGGGTGTTTTCTCTATTTGTATTTCTCCGGGAAATGCTAAGGAAGACACTGCCTTCTAGGATTTTCTAAATCATCGTCAGGAATATTAAGGATCCGACGGCCAATGAAACTATCTGTCTCTGTTTCAGAGCAGCATCTCCCAGCTCCGAACCCTTCTTATACTTTACACCTGCGTTTAACCTGATGCTGTCCTACGTACTCAGATATGTCTACTCTGGAAGCGAAGGTGAAGGTGCCTTATTTTCACTTGCATTCCGCCAGGAGGCCAACCTCGAACAGCCAGTCATTTAAAGGAGCGGAGAGCAGCCGGGCGTGGCGGCGCACGCTTGCAATCCCAGCATTCGGGAGGCTGAGACCGGAAGATCGCGGTTCGCGGCCAGCCTCGGCTACTTACTGAGGCCCTCTGCAACTCAGTGAGACCTGGTTTCAAAATAAAGAATAAAAAATAGGGCGGGGGGGGGGGTTGCTCAGAGGTCGATGCGCCTGGGTTCCATCCCCAGACCCCCACACACAAAATAAAAAAATAAAGGAGCAGAGCGGAGAGGGCGATGAGACTTTTGGGGGTAGAGAGCCTTTCTCTCCACGTGCCCCTGTTTTACTGATGATACATTTAGACTGCAAAAAATGTAGTAAGCCATGGAAATTCAGGCTGATAAATCTCCACAGGACAAAAAGTTAAGAAAAGAGAGTCACAAAATGATTAGGAAGGTCTGTACTGGGTTTTTACCCAAAGATGTACCGGTGTCCTGGATAAAAAAGCTGGTGTCCCCCAGCTCTCGGGGGAGAGCCCTGCGCCCGCCCGCCACACATCCCTGGGCAAGTGGAAATCATTTTGTCTGTGAGTGGAATGCTTTGTGTCCTTATTTGGGTTCTCTGTGGTGCAAGATATGGACAAAAACTTTCGTGCTCATTTTTAATTTCAGTTTTAAAAATTTAAGCTGGGTGTGGTAGCAACCCAGTACTTAGGAGGCCGAGACAGGAGGATCGCAGGTTCCGGAACAGCCTCAACAATTTAGGGAGGCTCCCGGCAACTTGGCTAGACCCTGTTTCAAAATAAGAAATAAAAGGGCTGGGAGCGGAGCTCAGAGGTAGAATATTCCTTGGTTCAATCCCAGTATCAAAACACCAACACCAACACTGCCACCACCACCACCAAAGTCAACGAATCCTGAAATCTCAGGGTAACAGTCTTTGAGGCTAGAAATAAATGTCTGGTCCCCCCTCTTTCTGTGCATATTCCATCTTATAGATACGGTTGCTAAACTCTGGAGAACCTACCTCATTTAATCAGTTAATTGAAAAATCAAAAACAACAGACAGAGATGCATGATTGACAGGTCCAATGGAGATCTACTTAACGTTAGCGGTCAGTGCCTGGCTAAAATGGCCATCCTGTTTGTTACGCTTCCTCTGTTGAGAGGGGAGAGCCTTCCTTCCCCTCGCAGAAGTCGTATTCGGAAAAGTCAATTAAAGTTTGCAAAACGTCCTGAAAAATCTAGGGTGCCTCCAGAGTGGTAAGCATCATTACTATTCAAATTAATACCAACGCTCACCTGTTCCACAGAGCTATATAAATGTAAAATAGATTCAGCTCATTTTCCTCACCCATTTCTGGCTCTTCCCATCTACCAACATCTGATCTCAGTGCTCTTTCATATTTTATACAAACGAGTGAGAAAAATCAGAAGAAGAAAACAGATGCTGGGGACAGGGGGGGGGCGCGGACCCACCCCCTCATGTCACCCTTTGCGCCGCGGGCACGTTGGCAGGACACATTCTCGCCAACAAGGAAGGGTTGCTTTGGAAAAATGCCGTCCCGTATTTCATGTTTTCTAACTCCCGGAAAAACACAGGGAACTGCGAAAAGAGAGTGCATTGTTGTTATTATTATTATGAGTGTATGTATCCTATTAGTTACTGTGGATGGAACCAGGGGGGATTCTACCTCTGAACTGCATTGACAGAGATTTTTATTTTTATTTATTTATTTATTTGTTTATTTATTTATTTATTTGTGGTACTGGGGTTTCTGGAAACCCTTCTGCCTCCAGGCTCCAGTCTCAGACACCTATTTTTTTTTTTAATTTTTATGTGGAAACAGGGTCTCCTAAGCCAGAGAGGCTGGCTCCGAACCAGCGCGATCCTCCTGTCTCTGCCTCCCAAGCGCGGGGATGACAAGCGTGCGCCACCACGCCCAGCATATTTTTTGTTTTGTTTTGTTTTTTGGTGGTACTGGGGTTCCTGGAAGCCCTTCTACCTCCGGGCTGCACTCCCAGACCTATTTATATATTTTTTTATTTGGAAATAGGGTTTCAAAGTAAAGAATAAAAAATAAAGGTATAGCTCGGAGGTCAAATGCCCCTGGGATCCCATCCCCAGACCTGCAAAAAAAAAAAAAAAAAAAGCCTATTTTTTTATATTTTTATGTGGAAACAGGGTCTCCTAAGCCAGAGAGGCCGGCTCCGAACCAGCGCGATCCTCCTGTCTCTGCCTCCCAAGCGCGGGGATTACAAGCGTGCGCCGCCACGCCCGGCTTATTTTTTGTTTTGAAACAGGGTGTTGATAGGTTGCTGAGAGCCCCTCTCCATCCTGAAGCTGGCCTGGAACCTGCGATCCTCCTGTCTCAGCTTCCCAAGTACTGGGATTCCAGGAGGGCACCGCCATGCCTGGCTGAGAGAGTACTTTTATCTCAAATGTTCAATATTTCTTTTAGAGTTTATACTAGCTTATAATTAGATATACCTAGTATATCCAATTATTTTCTCACCGTAACTCCACAATGTCTATACTCTTAATCCCCAATATTTTACGCTTTGATAAGGGAGCTGCAGCTTTGAGCGGTTACATGTGTTGCCAAGGTCACGAAGCTGAGTCAGGCAGCAATAGCAGATTCCTATTCCTGTAATCTCATTTCAAAAATGAGATTCTGATCATATATGGTATGTCTTACACTCCAATATAGTTTAGTTTATACACTTACTTATCTTGGTGCTGGGATTCAACCCGAGAACATTCTACCTCCAAGCTATACTCCTAGGCTTTTTTTTTTTTTTTTTTTGCAGGTCTGGGGATGGGATCCCAGGGGCATTCGACCTCCGAGCTACACCTCTATGTTTTATTCTTTATTTTGAAACCGGGTCTCACTGAGTTGCCGAGGGCCTCACTCAGTAGCTGAGGCTGTCCGCGAACCGCGATCCTCCGGTCCCAGCCTCCCGAATGCTGGGATGACAAGCGTGCGCCACCGCGCCCGGCTACTTTTTGGTTTTGAAACAGGGTCTCACTAGGTGACTGAGCATCTCGATATGTTGCTGAGGCTGGCCTTGAACCTGTGATCCTCCTGTCTCATCTTCCCAACCACTAGGATCGCAAGTGTGCACCACCGCGCCTCGTTATCTATTATAAGCATTAATCATATGCCCTTTACCCACATTTATACCAATAAAACTGTCAAGTGAAAAACCTGTGTGAGTCCTGTGAGGCTCTGGATACAATACCGTCATTTCTTAGTTTCGGATTCTAAGGTCGACCACATTAATAATCACAAGGGCCCAAGTCCCTATCAGAAATCAGTAGCCGGAGTAAGAACAGAGCCCAGAACCTGGGATCTTAGGATTTCTTCCCACTGTTGTTAGGAGAGTGGCATGGTTCTTCCAGAGTTTATCCATAGCTAGAGAGCTGAGCTTCAAATATAAGACCAGAAGGAAGAAAAGACAAAACAAAAACAAAAACAAAAAAAGGGCGGAAAGGTAGACGGGCAGGGAAGACAGGGGGGAGAAAAAGAAAAGAAAGTGTGGGCTGTCCCCGTGATGAGCGGACAGCGTCGGGTTCCCGTCCGCGGCTTCAGTTATTATTCCATTATTTTATTGGAAAGATCGAATTTCGCAGGCCTTTTGAATAAGAAATCACGCTGGGCGATGAAGAGGAAGTAAATGAAAGGGCCACGTCAGGCCACCAGAACTTGCCATTCCTGTAACGCCAGTGGTAAAGGAGGCCTCGTACAAAGGGCGAACAACACCAAATCCTCCTCCTCCTCCTAGAGTTCCGGGGAGAAGGGGGAAATAATCACGGCATGTCTCCTAAAAAGAAAAATTAATTAATAAGGCCAGGCATGGTGTTGCTCGGAAGTAGAATGCCTCTGGGTTCCATCCCCAGTACTGCCAAAAAAAAAAAGGGCATGGTGGTGCATGCTTGCTTGGGAGGCTGAGACAGGAGGATCGTGCAAGTTCGAAGCCAGCCTTAGCTGGCTTAAGAGACCGTTTCCAAATATAAAATAGGTCTGGGAGTGTAGCCTGGAGATAGAATGCCCCTGGGTTCCATCCCCAATACTGAAAAAAAAAAAAAAAAGATATTCATGTACCATAAAATGCTCTCTACAAGCACTGTGTGGTGGAGTCCTGTGTACTCCTGTGTACCAGGAGTCCTGGTACGTGGGAGGCTGGGACAGGAGGATCGCAGGCTGTCTTCAGTAATTTAGTGAGGGTCTTAGCAACCTAGCGAGATCCTGCTTCAAAATTCAAAATAAGGAAGGGCTGGGGGTATGTAGCTTGGAGGTAGAATGCACCTGCTGATGTTCAGTCCCTATGCGCGCGCACACACACACGCACGCACACACGCACGCACGCACGCACATGCATACACGCACGCACCAGACACATTTAAATCAGCCATGATGCGTGCTGGAGGCGTAGGTCAGAGGGAGAGTTTTCACCTCCTATGCACAGGGTCCTGGGATTGACACCAGCCTCCGCCCCCCAACAGCATAAACCACTATATTGATGAGCAAGTATGGATTAGCCTCTTCTTTAGGAAAGAAAAATCTTTGTATTGACCTTTTTTTTTTCTTTTTAAGAAATATTTGAGGCAAGCACCAATGTTTTAGGCCATTTCTGTCTTGCTGTCTCTTCCTCTAGAAACACACACAAAACACATTCGCATATACCTTTTACTTATTTATCTATTTATTCATTTATTTGGGTGCTTGGGAACGAAACCAGGCTCATTCTACCTCTGAGCTACACCACCAGCGCTATTTTATTTATTTAATTTTTTTAATGAGAAACAGGGTCTCGCTAAATTTCTGAAGGTATCCCTAAGTCGCTGAGGCTGGTCTCACACCTGTGATCCTTCACTCTCAGCCTCCTGAGTACTGGGATTCCAGAAGTGTGCGCCATCACACCTGGCTCTGATTTAAATTGTTAGGAAACTCGTATGTAAAATCTGTGTGCTACTGTGTAAAGAATATGACACACACACACACACACCCGTGACCTCTCCCGCGAAGGTTTTACATCCGCAGAAAGAAAGACTGTGACGGGGGATAGGGGTAACTTAGTGATGAGTGTGGGGGTGACAGAGACAGGAAGACTGTAGCCGGGAGGTACGGCCAGTCGGTCATTTTATTAATACTCTGTATACTGAAGCCCGGCTCGAAATGGCGTTCAGATTACAGGCCGCGTCCTGGGGGATACCCTTGCTTCTGTCTGGAAGGAGAGTTATTGGAAACATTAGTACGAATTTCATGTTAAAATTGGGAATAGTAAAGAGTAGATTTAGGAAGTTTTCTTTTCTTTTTTTTTTTGTTGATTATCAGGGATGGATAACAAAGCAACATGAAGTCAGCATAGAACAGATAAAACAAATATCAAAATGAAAAGAGGGCCGGGCGCGGCGGTGCACGCTCGTCATCCCAGCACTCGGGAGGCTGGGACAGGAGGATCGCGGTTCGCGGATGGCCTCAGCCACTTAGTGAGGCCCTCGGCAACTCAGTGAGACCCGGTTTCAAAATAAAGACTAAGAGACAGGGCTGGGGATGTAGCTTGGAGTTAGAATGCCGCTGGCTTCCACCCCTAGTACATAAAAATAAAGAAATAGCCGGGCGTGGCGGCACACGCTTATAATCCCCGCGCTTGGGAGGCGTAGACAGGAGGATCGCGCAGGTTCGAAGCCAGCCGCGCTGGCGTAAGAGACCCTGTTTCAAAAATATAAAATAGGTCTGGGAGTGTAGCAGCCCAGAGGTAGAAGGGCTTCCAGGAACCCCAGTACCACGAAAATAAAATAAAATAAAATAAAATAAAAAAATAAAGAAATAAATAAAAAGAGAGCCAGGCACGGGGGCACAACCCCGGTCATTCCAGTATCTGGGAGGCTGAGACAGGAGGATTGCAGGTTTGAGGCCAGGCTCAACAATCTAGACAGACCTTCAGCAATTTAGCGAGAATCTGCTTCAATGGGTTAAGGAATAAAAAGGACCAGGGTATAGTCTGGAGAGAGAGAATGCCCCTGAGTTTACTCCTCAGTGCTCGCCCAACAGATATACTAAATATGGCCATATGATACTACCATAAGCGCAAACCCTACCGTTAGACACAAACGCCTCCTGTAGAAACTTCTAGAGAAATAGGTAACACACACACACGTGAATAAACGGAGATGTCAAATAGAAAGAGCCGAGGGATGTCCACGGGACGGGACACGGTGTGTCCCAAACATTACTGCTATTTCAAAGCTCCTCTGGTGCCACGTGCCTCCTGCAAAGTCCATGCCAAAGCTCGCTCCCTCCGCGCTGGCCCTCTGCAGGGCCGCCGGGCCCGCGTGGGGAGGTGGCCGTCGGGCTCACGCATTCTCGGTACTTGCCATGAGTACATTATTATCACCACCACCGACATCCCCAGTAGGATTTAACGGATCCTTACTAAAAACACTAACGAGGTAAAAGTTGGTTTTTTTTTTTTTTTATACACACGACGGAATTCTACTCGGTGATAAGAACAAACTTCTGACATTTGCGGGGAAACATGGAAAGGAGTTGGATTCAGGACGGAATCCTCTTCCTATGCCACTCTCTTTCAATGACGATTCCACAGGAGTAGTAAGGGGGAAAGCGCAAACCCAGCCAATGGATTCCAGCTGGCCCTGGGTCGGAGTCGTCTTCAAATTAATGGCGGATCTGCCCGGCGGAGCTGGGGACTGCATGGCTTTGGCCAGTAATTAGCGCGTTCTTGTTACGTAATAACAGAATGGCAGATGTCTGTCTCACGGTTCTTTTTCTTCATGGGCGACAGGAAATTGCTTTCCTGTAAGGTAGAATACCTACTTTTTTATTTAAAAAAAATGGCAAAGAAAAGATAGCAGATATGAGCTGAAACAGTAGAGGTTTTCTAAAACCCGCCTGACCTACCTTCCTTCCATCCATCCATCCATCCATCCATCCATCCATCCATCCATCCATCCATCGCAGGCTGGTATAAAAGGCATGAGCTGAACACCTGGACCCAAATCCGGGCACCGTTCAACATTTCCCAACAATCCAGAGGCAGAATGATTTATGACACGGTGCCCAGGTTTCGATGCTGGGCCCTCTCGCCTCATGCCAGCTGGACGGGCACATACACCTGGTGGCCCTTCAGTGACCTAAAACCAGTGATGGAAGCCCGATAAAGAAGAAAGGAAAGAAGATTGGCTGTCACTTGGAGACGCTCGGCGCAGGCCAGCCCTGGAGGATGACCCAGTTCCGTCCGGGAAGTTGGCAGGGCCATTGTGTCTTGGCCATCACCGGCCAGCTCGGTCCCCCGAAGGAGCGAAGCGGGGTCTACGCCTCGCCGGAGCCCCGCGAGGCCTTCTCTGGCTCGCCAATTGAGGCTGTCAGGTTACTGAGTGGTGAAAGGCTCCGGAGGGAACGAGACCACTGACCCACGTGTCTTTTCTCCTCTCCAAACGACCCGCCTCCTTTGGTTTCAGGGAAAAAAAAAAAAAAATAAGAGCGTTGAAAAAAAAAAAAAGAAAGAAAGGAAGAAAAGGAGTTAGGGAAATTAGTGGGCTGGCTGGTGACAGCCCTAGGAAAATAGAAACAGCCTGGCGTTTTGGCAAAGCTCTAGTTTGTTTACAGATCCGTTCTTTAACAGATCCCCTGAATGAGACAGAATACTGCCTTCAAAAATACCCGTGGGCAGCGATTTCTCTTTGGTGGCAAAGCCGTGCCATATATTGAGACACGTGGGAAACTGTCTACTGTGACTACCCTGCTGATTAATTTCTAATGTAATGTGATGTCGCATAAAACTGCGTGTGTGTGTGTACATGAGCACACACGTGTGCGTCCAGGAACGAAACCCAGCAGTGTTCCCCCTCCAAGTTCTAGCCCCAGCCCTACTTTATCTATTTTTTATTTATTTTATTTATTTATTTATTTATTTATTTATTTTGCAGTACTGGGGATGAAACCCTGGGGCATTCTACCTCTGAGCTACACTCACAGCCCTAGTTTTTATTTTTTATTTTGAAACAGGGTCTCACTGACTTCCAGAGGGCCTCACTAAGTAGCTGCTGCTGGCCGGGAACGGCGATCCTCCTGTCTCAGCCTCCTAAATGCTGGGGTTACAAGTGTGCGCCGCCACGCCCAGTATCTTATTTTGCATTTTGAAATAGTCTTGCTGAGTTGCTAAGGACCTAGGTAAGTTGTGGAGGCTGGCCTCAAACCTGTGATTCTCCCGTCTCAGCCTCCCCCAAGCACTGGGATGACAGGCATCCGCCACCACACCCGGCTTCATAAAACTTTTTTGACTAGAGTATATTTGTGCCACGATGTTTTAAGATATCACATTATGTAAAGATTGTCAGATGGACTTTTCCTTTTATAAAAGCCTATCACCCAATGCCATGATAGTCAACACATTATGAATTTGCTAAAATAAGAAGACATTATGGTCCGAAATGCGAAATTATGTCTAAATATAGGAGCGTCATTTTGGAAAAGCCATTCATCTTTTTTCTCTCTTATTTAATAAAGATTTCAGCCAGTGATAGTTGATTAGTAATGCAGAGAGCAAAGAATGTGATCTTTTATCATTCGATAAAAAATTAAACCTTCATTTGTATTTTCTGTATTTATGATAGTTTTGGCATTCAAGACGTTTAATTTCCTCATGCTCGATCGCGTTTAATGGCTAAAATATAAATATTTCATTGCTTCTAATGATTATTTCTCATTAGCAGCAGAGCCTTGTTCTTTGAGGAAGTTGTGACATGAGGGAGGCCCGTCGGGGAAGCAGAATGTCCCTTCTTTAATCTATCCTATTTTATTGTTTTGTTCTATGCATTTATTTAGTTTTGTACTGGTGATTGAACCCAGGGCTCTCCTACCTCAGTGTATCACCCCCATCCTGTTTTAGTTTTGATTTGGAAACAGGTCCTCACTAAGTTTCTTAGGGCCTCACCAATTTGCTGAGGCTGATCTTGAACTGGCAATCCTCCTGCCTCGGCTTCCCAAGTACCGGGGTCATGGGCACGCGCCACCACGCCTGGCTAGGATGACCCTGCTTTGCATGTCGATAAGAGACAGGTGAATGGCGTCTCTGGAGACCTTTCAGCACACGCTTGAGCACCACCTACTCCATGAAGGAGACTGGCTGACTACGGCTTATTCACCAGCAGCCTAATAAGAGGCGTAATGTTGCTTTAGTATAAAGACCAACAACTCTGCTATTAAAGTTCAGACTGCATTAAGAACGCGAAGGTGAGCCGGGCATGGTGGTGCACACCTGCAATCCCAGTACTTGGGAGGCGGAGACAGGAGGATCGCAGGTTCAAGGGCGGCCTCAGCCACGTAGGGAGGTGGTTTCCAAATAAGGAAGAAAATAGGGCTGGGGGTGTAGTTTGGAGATAGAGTGTCTCTGGGCTGTAGACTCAGTAGCACAAAACAACAAAAGCAACAATAAGAAGAAAAAGCCAGAAAGCAATAAAGAGAGCTATGTGCGCGCTAGACCAGGGATAGCTTGGCTAACTTCACGGGAGCTTGCTGGTCGACCCGCCCGTGTAGACTACCGGTAATGCGTGAACTTCTGCCTGGGTCCAGGGATGCATCACTCGGCTGTCCACATGAACCCACTCGTTCCTGGACCTGGTGCCAACGGATGCTCACATTTCTCAACAGATGTTGGGAAACACCGCCTGTGACCTAGGAAGGTGACTCTCTCTTGCTGACTTGGGCCCCTGCGTTGCAAAAAAATACCTTCCTTTATGGGTTCTGAAAAGAGCTGCTTAATCATTCTGCCCTGCTTCCCAGAGAACAAACATCTTCCTAATCACAGTCAAGAAATCATTATTATTGATTAAAATGTCATTTCAGTCAAAGATCAGGAACCCCAAAAAGATCATTTTTGCTTTTCAAATTAAGCAGAGAAAGTTTAAACTGTAAGCGAAAAGGCCATTTTATGCCGTTGCTGTGAATTTCCAATAATAGCGTCTACTTTATCCTGGTTCAAAAACGCTGCCTTAATTAGGCTGACCTTTAGAGAGCTTTTCTACACCCGAAAGCCTTTAAAACAAGTCTACACGCTACATACATCCTCACGCAACTTACCTGTCCAAACATGATGACAAATGCTTTAAAATGAACAACTGCATGTTGGTTTTAGGTACCCAATGGTATTTTTGCCTTTTTTTTTTTTTTTTTTTTTTTTTTACCAAAACGCCACGGTCTAATTTGGAGCCCATTAAGAGATGTACCTTTCCCCCCCCCCCCTTAGGGTATTAGGGATGGAACCCAGGGGCATTCTACCTCTGAGCTACACCCCCAGCCCTATTTTTTATTCTTTATTTTGAAACAGTCTCACTGAGTTGCAGAGGGCCTCTCTAAGTAGCCGAGGCTGGCCGCGAACCGCGATCCTCCGGTCTCAGCCTCCCAATCCAGATGTAGTTTTAATACATGTCCCTCTCAGCTGACTATTTGCCTGGTGCTAGAAGCTGGAGTCTTGAGTGGAGTGGGAAGGTGGATGAAAAGCAGAGGATGCATCAAAAATACCGAGTGAACGCCCGG
Organism: Muscardinus avellanarius; assembly: GCF_963383645.1. Lineage (NCBI taxonomy): Eukaryota > Metazoa > Chordata > Mammalia > Rodentia > Gliridae > Muscardinus > Muscardinus avellanarius. The sequence goes on along the minus strand of NC_137808.1, from coordinate 13,702,188 downwards.
GAATGGGTCCACTTTATTTTATTTTATTTTTTGTGGGTCTAGTTGGAAGCCAGGGACATTTGACCTCCGAGCTATACTCCCAGCCCTATTTTTTTAAACTACTTACTGGTGCAATGTGTTCGTACATCATAATGGGATAAAAACTTGTGTAGACATACATGCACACATCGCCCAGTTAGCCTCTACCCCATCCCCACCGCATTCCCTCCCATCCCTCCTTCCCACGCTTGGCTTAGTGGTTGACATCGATATATTTAAGTACATTGTGTGCTTTAGAGAGTTTCCTTCTCCCCCCTTCCCATGCCTTCAGTTAGGTCGCCTTGTTTACTCCTCTATAGGATCTCCTTTTTCACCTGGGGTTCCTCCTATGACCCATTTCACCTTAGCTTTCATATATTAGGGCAAGTATCCGATTTCTTACTTTTTGCGACTAATCTCGCTTAGCATAATGTCCTTCGCTTCCATCCATTTCCCTGAAAATGATGTAATTGTGTTTGTTTTTTTTTTATGGCTGAGTAAAATTCCATTGTGTACATATCCCACAGTTTTGTAATCCATTCATCTCTTGATGGACATCTTGGCCCAGCCCTATTTTTTATTCTTTAACTTGAAACAGGGTCTCACTAAGCTGTGGCGCGCCTAAGTAGCTGAAGCTGTTTGCAAACCACGATCCTCTGGTCTCAGCCTCCGGGATGCCGGGGATGACAAGCGTGCGCCACCGCGCCCGGCGAATGGGTCCATTTTAAAGAGTGTTCAGGCCGGGCGTGGTGGCGCACGCTTGTAATCCCCGCGCTTGGGAGGCAGAGACAGGAGGATCGCGCAGGTTCGAAGCCAGCCCCGTGCGCTGGCTTAGGAGACCCTGTTTCCAAATAAAAATGCAAAAATAGGTCTGGGAGTGTAGCCCGGAGGTAGAAGGGCTTCCAGGAACCCCAGTACCACCAAAAAAAAAAAAAGTGTTCAGTTCCTGGAGGCAGACGTGGGGGTGCGCAGCGGCCATTCCAGCACTTGGGAGGCTGAGACAGGAGGATCGCGGATTCCAGGCCAGCGCCAGTAACTTAGTGAGAGTCTCTGCAATTTACCAAGACTCTTTTCAAAATGGTAATAAAAAAATAAATATAATAAAAAGGGCTGGGGTTGCAGCTCAGAAGTAGAGTTGGCCTTGGGTTCATTCCTGAGTATCATAAATAAATAAATAAATAAATAAATAAATAAATAACCAAAGTAAGAAATATAATAGGCCTGGGTATGGCTCAGAGGTAGTATGCCTTTTGGTTCAATTCTCAGTAAAAAAGTAAATAAATAAAAAAAAATCTTCCAGGTACTAGTGGTTCATGCATTCAGTGACTATGTACTGAATATATCACACATGCAACTGACAAATACGTGCGAGGCGCCCGGACGCAAAATTCATAACAAAGACCTGGGCGTAGTGGTGCTCAGTTGTAATCCCAGTGCTTGGGAGGCTTGAGATAGGAGGATCACAGGTTGGAGGCCGGCCTCATCAACTTAGAGAGGCCCTCTGCAGCTTAGTGAGACTTTGTTTAAAAAATTAAAACAATAAAATAGGCCAAGAGGTGTAGCGTGGAAGTGGGACACCCCTGGGTTCAATTCTTAGTACCACAAAAAAACAAACAAAAAACCAAAGCAAAAGACAAAAATAATCATTCATTCCAGAAGTCCTGAGAGCACAGTAGTGCCCAGCACTGTTATGACATTTTTTTTTTTTTTTTTGGTGGTACTGGGGTTCCTGGAAGCCCTTCTACCTCCGGGCTACACTCCCAGACCTATTTTATATTTTTATCTGGAAACAGGGTCTCACTAAGTTGCCGAGAGCCTCACTAAGTAGCTGAGGCTGGCTTCGAACCCGCGCCATCCTCCTGTCTCCGCCTCCCCAGTGCGGGGATGACAAGCGTGCCCGCCGCGCCCGGCCTGTTATGACATTTGAGTTATGGCACTGAACCTTCGGGACAGAAGCTGCAGTCTCTTGAGCTCATGGTCTCGGATGCTGGGGCGCAGGAAGTAACAGTGCTGGGCAAAGCTGGAGACTTGGGTCAAGGGGACTCAGAGCGTTCAAGTCGGGGTTCAAATTTAAACAGGGCGTTAGAAATACGCTTCCTACCTGTGTGTATAGAACCACCATTCGCAGCAGCTAAATCACGGAGCCAGCTGGGTGTCCGCCCACAGAGGGCTGCAGTATGGAACCACGGTGCCTACACACAGGGGAATGCTACTCAGCCATCAACAAGAAGCAAAATGGCGCCTAGAGGGCATTAGGGGAAGGGAGACCGGCCTTCTCAGACGGCGAAGGGTCATCTGTTTTCGCTCATGTGTGGAAGCTCGGGAGTGACTGGGTGCACGAGGGACTCCAGATAACGAAGGAACAAGCCCAGGGGAGGGATGGGGGAATCTAGGGTAAGGCGGTGTTGCTCGGGGGCGTCATTGAAGAAAACACTCTCAGAGTTGATGTTTTCCATATACGTGAAATTATCAGTGTCCATCTCATTATCCTGCGTGGGGAAGGAGAGGGACCTGGGGGGCTCACCAAGTGCTGCGGGCATGGATGTCATCACTGGTAGAGATTATAATGCACCAAGAAAAGTCTATTTAAAACAAAAGGGTGCTAGCCGGGCGTGGCGGCGCACGCTCGTCATCCCAGCATTCGGGAGGCTGAGACGGGAGGATCACGGTTCGAGGCCAGCCTCAGCTACTAATGAGGCCCTCCGCAACTCAGTGAGACCCTGCTTCAAAATAAAGAATAATAAAAAAAAAAAAACAGGAAATAGGGCTGGGGGCGCCCCTGGGTTCCATTCCTAGTATCGAAAAAATAAAAACAAAGGGGCCTATGCAAAACAAAGAGTAAGTTTTATTGCTTGGTGATGTTTGTGCAGACTTTAACTATATAATAAAGAAGTTAGACTTGAGGGTGCACACCAGCAACCTCGGGGTTTGGGAACACAGGCTGGGAGTCAGCCTTGGCAGCTCCGCTGAAGCCTATTTCAAAACACAAAAATAGCCGGGCGTGGTGGCGCACGCTTGTAATCCCCGCGCTTGGGAGGCAGAGACAGGAGGATCGCGCAGGTTCGAAGCCAGCCGTGCGCGCTGGCTTAGGAGACCCTGTTTCCAAATAAAAATGTAAAAATAGGTCTGGGAGTGTAGCCCAGAAGTAGAAGGGCTTCCAGGAACCCCAGTACCACCAAAAAAAAAAAAAAAAATAATAATAATAATAATAACAAAACACAAAAATAAAAGGTCCTGGGGGTGTAGCTTGGAATTAGAAAGCTCTGGATTCATTCCCCAGGACCACCAAAAAAAAGGAAGGAAGGAAGGAAGGAAGGAAGGAAGGAAGGTAGGAAGGAAGGGAGGGAGGGAGGGAAAATGGCATGTCTAATCTTCCACAGAATGAAGTGGGGAAGAGGGGATCACTCAAGGAATTGGAAAATCTGATGTCTCTACCTCCTTCATGAGAAAATTCGTTAAGTCCTTTGAAGTGTTATGATTCTTGAGATCTATGATTAAATACACATTAACCCTAGTAGTCCATCAGTAAGATAATCCATGCAATTATTTAAAAAAAAAAACACCCTACCTAGCTTTGAGATTACTGTCATATGTAGAACAAAAGAAAGAATCAGTCCATAAACTATTAAACTACTTTTGCCGGTGAAAAATATATGCAAATGGGTTTGAAGCAAATTGTGTCGTTCCACAGTTCGCCTTTCGGCGTTGACAGATCAAACAGGAACGGGCGGGCAGGGACGCGCCTCCACCTTTCTGTTCCTACTTCATTTTCTGGCTCTCATCGGGCTTGACTCTGGCACTCCAGGACGCTGTAACCCAGATTTTTGAATATCATCTTGGCAGCTCCTGTTTGATACCAGCATCCCAGTTACGAAACAGTTCTCTCCAATATAATATCATCAGTGAGTTTTTCTCTTTTAATTTAATGTACTGACGCACCCCACAGAATGACTAGCATTGGTCTTTCAAAGCACATAAGTGCCTTTAGAAGTATTAAATACTAGGAATAGATTTTTGCGTGGTATTATGGATGGAAATCAGGGTGTTCTGCCTCTGAGCTGCACCCGTGCCCTGTTTTTTTATTTCGTTATTTTGGAAACGGGGTTTCATTAAGTTACCACACACTCGCCTTGAACCCGTGAACCTCTGGTTTCAGCCCTCCAAGCGCAGGGATTCCAGCTGTGCACCAAAGCAGCTGGCCCCAGAAATGTGCTTTCTGACATGATGTCTTTAGATGTGGCTCACCCTTCTGCAGTTCTTGCATCGTGACTCCAGTTGCATGTATGAAAGTAAGCAAAAGAGGAGACGAACAGAAAGTCCTACAGGTGGCCTTGGGGATGGGTTTCAGTAACCCTCAGCGGGCGAGCCAGTGTGTGGGGCCCCTCGTGATCCCAGCACCTGGGAGGCTGAGGCAGGAGGACCAGTTTTGCAGTCACCCTCCGCAACTTAGTGAGGCCCTCTGGAACTTAGACTCCATTTCAAAACAAAAAGAAACAGGGCTGGGGGTATAGTTCAGAGGCAGAATGCTCCTGGGTTCAATCCCCAGTACCACTAAATGGATGGATGAATGAATGGACAAATAAATAAACAATAAGCCTATAGACGCTCAAGTCTCTTATGTCTAAGAAATGGTGGAGCTCTTTTTGACAACCTACCCTCATACTCTATGATTTTCTCCTGCCCAGATCATTTATAATTAGAAGTAAACCACTGCTACCTCGCGCTCTTTCAAGAGGAACGAGGCTAATGTTCCGTTCACTCGAAGTATAGGCGCGATTTCTGTTTTTCAAATACTGTCTGAGCACGGTTGCTGGAAACTGTGGCCTCGGGACCTGTGCCTGTGTAGGGTCAGCGACATCGCCTCCCTTGGGCTAAGACTAAAGGTGTTGTTGGTACTCAACTAGCCGGGGCCGGACACTTGGTCGGCAAGGCTGCGAGGCTGTGTTTTCAATGAGTTCACAGTCTCCTTGGAAAATGAAGTGTGAAGGCAGACTATTAAGATGGACAATATTAAAAGAGTCGCCATGGTATGAACAGACCCAGGCATTCTCGAGAGAGAGGGGCATCTCTATGCTTAGCGGGGAGTTGGGGGGAGAGAATAACCCATCACTCTCTGAGGTGTGGAGAAGCAAGCAAGCTCTTTCTAAATCGATGGCATCAGTATTCCCCCATTTTTTTCCTTTTGCAATATGTCTTATCATTTCTACCATTAGATGAAAGCTAGGGCTCTACCTCCAAGACTGGCGGCTTTATGAACAACTAAATACGCTTCAAACTTGCAAGGGAGAGCGAGGATCGCCCGGTTTCTAATATGGCTGGCACATTCTCCTGCGCGAGCGGGAACTCTGAGGATAAAGCCATCTGCGTGTGTGTGTGTTTGTGTGGGGGGGCATCCTACCCTGCGTGATGTGGGGAACCCGGGTGCGGTCTGGCAACTTGCTAATGGCGGCAGCCTCCTGCTAACCTCTGAGTGTTGGGGGCTTCTTTGGACGGGCTCTCGTGCTCCGGAGAAGTGTCTGTCCTTTGAAAACTGGAGGCCAGGTAGCAGTTTGCTGAAGAATAATGACTCTGGTTGAATAAACACGCGGGAGTAAAGGCGTAATTAAAATAGCTGGGAAGGGTCAGTTGTTCTTACTTGTATTTGGAAGAGGAGTTAAAAAAAGCAGGATCTCCACAACTCGAAAGAAATGGGTGCGATGACTGGGTTTTCTTTTTGTGTTTGGTGTGTGTGTGTGTGTGTGTGTGTGTGTGTGTGTGTGACTGAGAATTCAACCCAGGGGTATTCACCCTCTGGGCTACAGGTAGCTCTGTTTGTATACCTTCCTTCGGAGCAGGGCCTCCGCAAGCTGCCGACCTCAGACCCGAGTCCCTCCAGTCTAGACTCCCAACCACTATCACAGGCACACACTGCCATTTCTGGCCACTGGGAGGTTTTATTTTATTTTATTTATTTTTTATTATTTTTTGGTGGTACTGGGGTTCCTGGAAGCCCTTCTTCCTCTGGGCTACACTCCAGACCTATTTTATATTTTTGAAACAGGGTCTCTTACGCCAGCGCGGCTGGCTTCGAACCTGCGCGATCCTCCTGTCTCCGCCTCCCAAGCGCGGGGATTACAAGCGTGCGCCACCACGCCCGGCCACTGAGAGGTTTTAAAAGCATCAAATTGCTGTTTTAAGGACAAGTTTCTCCAGCCTGGCCCCAGGCTTAGTTCTGCATGCGGACAAACATTTAATTCACCATCCAGTTTGACAGGAGCATATGCCTCTTCACAGCTTTAGAACGCCCAGAAGCCGGGACCGAACATTAACCAGGGGAGAAAATGTTTTCTCCTTTGCGGCCAGGACTTCAAACTTCAACGCCGCAATCGAGATTTTCCAATATGGTCAGATTTCAGGTGCTTGTACTTTAATGAATTATTTCTCTTCTTTTTTATGGAGACGTTAAGGACTCTGTTCACTCACATTTTATTTTTCAAATACGTCCATAATGCGTTAAATGTATAAGAGAGAAGCGGCTCCATAACCTGGCAACAGAGGAATGCTTTGGGGAAAGCCAGGCATGGTGGCGCATGCCAGGGATCCCAGAACTTGGGAGGCCCGGACAAAAGAATCCCAGGTTGGAGGCCAGCCTCCGCAAGTTAGTGAGATTCTGTTTCAAAATAAAAAGATAAATAAAATCGGGCTGGGGGTGTGGCTTGAAGTTAGAGTGCCTCTGGGCTCAACCCCCAGTGCCACACAAAAAAGGGAAGAAATGAAGGAAAGAAGAAAGGTGAAAGTGGAAGGGAGGGGAAATGGGAGGAAGGCAGGAAGGAAAGAAAGGAAAAGGGATGGGAGAGTGTGTGAATTCAGACTGAGTGTGGATGGGAGAGAAAGAAAGAGGGCTGTAGTTCTGATGGCGCGCTGTCAAAGAACTGAACCGGAAAGCCGCCGAAATTAGTGGGAAGGTTCTCAGTTTTAAAAATCCAGAATAGCAAAATGTTGCCCATAGCTTGAATTATCACCGGGGAGGACTGATTAAATAGTGTGTGCACATGCGTATGAAATAGAATGCTCTACAGCCAGAAAGGAGATTGCACAAACTATTTATGTATGGATACAGAAGTCTTTCTAAAAGTAAATTAGAATCAGAGTAGCACCTAGGCTGTATAGTCAAACGCCACACGTGTCAATGATTCTGTCAATGAAGAACCACATATATGCCAGTGGCCCCATATAGCCTACATATGGAATACACTATATATAAGTACGTGTAGGTACATTTTCATGTTTGCACAACAAAATCACCTAATGGCACATGTTTCAGAAAGTATTTTACAGTTAAGTGATGCACGACCCTACTTCCCTTTGGTGAATCAAAGAGAATCAAGTGT